>NC_082715.1:100084238-100391071 GCF_030144855.1 Hypanus sabinus | reverse complement strand
CCTTTCAAGAGGTCAAGGCTGGTGTGATTATGACCTCAATTCCACATTTCAATAAACCATGGAAATTTTTCTTCTGACTGGTCTCTGGTACGTTTAAGGTGAGCATTGATGGTTTCCTGATTGGCCAGGCCATCAAAGGATATGGCGAGAAAGCAGGTTTGTGGGGTTGAGTGGGATCTGGGATCAGCCATAATGATATGGTGGAGCAGACTCGATGGGCTGAATGGCCTAATTCTGCTCCTGTGTCTCATGGCCTTGGGTGGTTTAATGGAAAATGTAGCTTGGTAATTTTACTGTGAAGTTCTCTGGCTTTCTTTGTTATGTAAAAGGCATTTAATAAGTTCCAACTCATTAGCTGATGACATCATCTCTTTAATCTTCTGATGGAGGAAATCCCTTGACAGTGCAGATGAATATGATGGAGGATGTGGAGGAATATGAATGATGATGGTGAACATGATTGGAATTGGGAAGGTGGATGGCAGGATGGGGGTGGAGGGAAGGTGATGGGATTGGGAAGCTTATCATGTTATGTGAAGGTGGATACTTTGTGTTCTGCTTTTTCCTAAGTAGGTTTATAACTTGTAACTGAGTTTGCATATTAAAGGAGGATTTTGGCCTAGAAATTCCAGTATATACCACAATGTTTTTACATGCATATTACAAGGTGGAGAAGAGTGCCACTTGGCTTCATGTCTGCACTGCCTTTATTGTTTGATCTGTCTGAGGTTTCAGCTCCCTTTCTGCAACAGTTCCACATAGAATAAAATTCCCTGATCTTTCAAGAATGTGTCTACTTTCATTTTAAATACGTCCACTGATTCAGCCTCTGTAACCCTCCTAAGTTAATAATTTCTGAGATTCACCAATTTCTGTGAGATGAAATCCTTATTTCTAACTGGCCCCTGATCTAATTTCAATGTCTCAGCATCTGTCTTGTTATGCCTCTTTAGAATCTGATATGTTTGAATAAAATTGCCCTTCAATTTATAAACATGTGGATCTAATAAATGGGATAGTTCTCATCTCGGGAACTAGCTTCATGAATGTCTTCTGGGCTTAGAAATTAAAGGGAACCAAAGTTTAGCAGAGTACTCCAGGTGTAATAAGTCTATTTTTAAAGCTAGTATTATAGGCAAATATGCCTGCTAACTTTGTTTTTGAAGCACCTAAATCCCATTGTACTCCACTCATTTATGGTTTCCCTGCATATAGATAACTTTTTGATTCTCACATACCCATATTTTCCAAGTTTTCAGCTATTTGTTCAACCTATTTATGTTCTAATGCAGAGTCCAAACATCCTCATTAAAGTATGCCCAACAATCCACAAACCTTGCACCCCATAACCTTCTCCAAATCATTGAAATAAATATTTGAAGGGCAACATCTGATCCTTGCTATCCTGGAGTACTTGTTGATATCACCAGCACTATCTCAGCAACATTGGCCAAATCCACTCATAGGTTAAGTGAACCAGAATGGTTTTCTCTCCCTGGCCAACATTCCTAACACCGAAGTATTAATCACAATCTATAGATTTCATTGAGAAGGCCAAGAAACTGTGGCAGAAATTGACCTGCTGTTCTCCAAGCACTGATGACTTAGACTTCCCCATGAGTATAATTAGGATGTAGTGTTGGGAATGTTGTTATCTCCCAAGAATTCGGGATCCCTGCCATGTCTGCCCTACTGAAGAGGAAATATTCAGATGGACCATGTTTTGCAAGTACACAAACACATAATGCCTAGAACTGCTCACCCTCGCTACCTCATTAGTACTTTGTGCCTGTCTGTGATGGAGTCATCAGAACAATAACCACCTTCACCAGAACTGGAAAGGAGTTTTGTTTACTCATGAAGTGGAAAGATGGAAAAAGGTTCCTAAATTGTTTCCAGATGACATGTGCGGAGAATATCCTAGACACACATGGTGATGTTCAACATATTGAAAGGATATTTCATTTGGGAAAATAATGATTTTCAGCACCCTAACTAGAAATATGTAACAATTAAAAGAACATCTAATTTTCTAGGATCTGTCCTTCCACAGATCATTGGTGAATGTAAATTCTTAGTGAGGACTGAGACCTGGCAGTCTGGTTCTTGGAATTGTCTGAAGATTGGGTGCAACTTTGAAGTGGAAGTCCAGATGCACAAAATGTGTCCCATTCCATATTGTCAATTTAGCATGGCTTTGTTAGTGTAAACATTTCTGAATCTTTGGTGCAGTGAATTATAGACATTATGCTTGAATCTCCTTTGTGTGTTTAATTACGTAGACATTTAGTAATTGTGACGAGTAGGGCTGCCCTTTGCACCACTGGGGTGTTACAAAATTGGCTATGAATTTTTTCTGTTAATTGTTGGCCTCAGGATTTCCTTGTAAGTAGTGTAGTGATCAATGTGGTAGCAAATGTGGATGCTCCTGTTATGACTTAATGCATTACAGGGTGCAGGTGGGGAAGGTGTGGTTTGGTGGTGTAGGATTACATTCTTAGGAAATGGTCCATAATGCAAATGGTCATCTACACATGCCTCAAGAAATGCGAGCTGAAAGAAAATATTTTGTGTTTTTTTTTGTTTTCTACATAAATTCCACACAGATGAATTTTATTCTATATCTCAAAATTTTGGGCAGTGATTTGTGAATTTTTTAAGGGTGAATTTACATTAACTGAACAACTGTCTTGCTGGGTTTGTCTGTAATTTGCAGTGAAGCCAATAGCTTCCATTTGTCTGCCATCATCCTTCACTTAGCTCATGGCCTTTTCAGTGGTTGATTTAAAAAAAAATGCTTTATAACAGAAAATTAAAAAAACCTGAGTCCTGCTTGTATGATTAGTGTCACTCTTATCTATTTCTAATCAGAGTTTGATACCTTTACTGAAGGGCAAAGCAAGTATAAATGCTGGTAAATTTGAAGCAGCAACTAATGCTGCTTCAGTTGTTACATAACCTTTCTAGGTTAAGTTGCTTTGCCCAGTGAAAGAAAAATTGGCAGAGCTTCAAAACGGGCATACCATGTCTGATTTCTCTCTTATCCAGTGCTTTACATGTTGGCAGTGAAGATGACTGTTCAGGCATTTATTTTGAGAGCATTTTTCTTTCAACTATTTTGTACTGAATTTTCCCAGAAGCAAGCTAGTTAATTGTATTGGACTTTCAGACAGAAATAATTGCTCAAGACCAGTTTAGAGGTACAATTGGGCCCCCGATCATTAGTAGTAAAATTGTAAAACTACCGAGTTTTGACCAAGCTAATCCTTCAAAGCAAGTTATTATTTCAAACAGTGACCACTTTGAGAAAGAAAAGACTTTACCCTTTTTATTTAACTTTAGAGAAATTCACTTTGTTTTCATCTCAGCACAAAGAAATTGATGCTGTGCCTTGGGTCATGAAAACTTAAATTTTATTCTTTTCCCTGATGGAGTTTTGTATAACTTGGTACTTGACCTGGTGAAACGTGCTTGTATTGCAGAAAGCTAAGATCTATAAGTAAGACGACAGATGAGACTTTGTGTTGAAGCAAGGCTATATTGTGAATTGTCAGGTATAACTTGTGGAATGAAATTCATCCTTTTATATGAAATTTATACAATTTCTGCAAAGATTTAACAAGAATGTCATGGATATCCTAATTAAAGGAGAATGCTAAATTAATCATTGGAGTCACATCTCTGTTGAATTTACTAGAACTGCTTTTAATTGGGTATACTTTGTTACGAAATTCCCGTAACTGGATCACTTACCAGCAAAGATAGAGAGGTCCGTTGAAGTCTGATGGTACTATTTTTAAAAGTCTTTATTTATAAAGGGGCACAAAAATAAGATTAATACAGACATTCAGATAATATACGTCGTCAATACTCAATCTAAAAATGCGGGTATAATAATAATCAATTAAGCAATAGCTCTATCGTTTGTCTAGGGGATATTGTATTGTCTGATGGAAAGATCAAAGTCACTGTCCTTTCAAGCTGCAGCTCTTTGGGTTTAAGAGAGATGGTTTTAAACTTGCCCGGGTCTTTTATGAGGCCAATCCGTTGAGTTGGGGGAGTTGGTTTCCCATTGTTAGTTCCAAGTCGTTTTCCGTGGTACCAGCCACTAGCCCCCAGGCAAGGGAACCGAACACACGTGGCTTCCTTCAAATGGCTTCCCGCTATTACGGGATCACTAGCGTTTCTTCTGGTGCGTCTGAGGGGTTGCCCCTCTTTTATTCTGACTCGCAGGGTCATAGATGTCAGTCAAGTTGGGGGTGATGCAATCTGTCCCTCAACCAGCCCACTTTGCCCGAGGGCATTCACGTAGCAGAGCATCTCAATCCACAAATCTGTCTTCTAGAGACAATGGCCATGTCCCGTAGCTTTACATCGCTATGGGGGAGGGGGGAGAAACGTGACATCCTGCAGGTCTCCCCCTCATGTCTTGGGCCCCCCGTTTGACTCAACCCAACAGCGATCTGGCGATTCTCACAAAGGAGGGGGCTACGGACGTAACAACTTTCTTTCTAAGGAGACCACAGCATGTGCTTGTATTAATCCTGTCCTAACTTAATGTGCTATGATATTTAACTCTGTTTATCACAAGTAACAGTGAAATTGTATGTTTATGAATTGTTTACAAAATTTTAAATGTAAGTGTTGGGGAAAAAGTGATGTTTCCAGAAGTTAGGTTTTTGAACAGGAGCTATATGTCAGACATTTTCTTTTGCTGATTGTTATCAGATAGTTAAAAGACATCAAGCTAAAGTCACTGATTTTGCTCCTCCACAATTTGGCAGCTGTTTATTCCTATGATTTGGTTATTTTTTGTATGAGAAATTCCTGATGCTTTTAACTAATTTGGACCAATGTTAGTGCACCTGAAATTTGCAATATGAAGTTTCAATTTAGATAAACATATTTCATGTTTAAGCAAAACAAATGAATAGAAAAAAATTACAGATTACAAATGAATAGAAAAAATCCCTCACCTACTACCGCACCAGCCTCCGGGTTCAACATATAATTCTCTGTAAATAATGCCACCTCCAACAGGATCCCACTACCAAGCACATCTTTCCCTCCCCCCCCCCCCCCCTTCTGCTTTCTGCAGGGATCGCTCCTTACACAGCTCCCTTGTCCCTTCGTCCCCCCCCATCCCTTCCCACCAATCTCCCTCCTGGCACTTATCATTTTAAGTGGAACAAGTGCTACACCTGCCCTTACACTTCCTCCCTCACCACCATTCAGGGCCCCAGACAGTCCTTCCAGGTGAGGCGACACTTCACCTGTGAGTCCGCTGGTGAGGTATACTGCGTCTGGTGCTCCCGGTGTGGCCTTTTATATATTGGTGAGACCTAACGCAGACTGGGAGACCGTTTCGCTGAACACCTATGTTCTCTCTGCCAGAAAAAGCAGGATCTCCCAGTGGCCACACATTTTAATTCCATGTCCCGCTCCCATTCTGATATGTCTATCCATGGCCTCCTCTATTGTCAAGATGAAGCCACACTCAGGTTGGAGGAACAACACCTTATATACCGGCTGTGTAGCCTCCAACCTGATGGCATGAACATTGATTTCTCTAACTTCCGTTAATGCCCCTCCTCCCCTTCTTACCCCATCCCTGACATATTGTTTGTTTTTTTTCTCTCTCTCTCTGCCCATCACTCTGCCTGTTCTCCATCTCCCTCTGGTGCTCCCTTCCCTCTTTCTTTCTCCCTAGGCCTCCCATCCCATGATCCTTTCCCTTCTCCAGCTCTGTATTCCTTTTGCCAATCACCTGTCTGGCTCTCAGCTTCACCCCAACCCCTCGGGTCTTCTCCTATCATTTCACATTTCCCCCCTCCCCCTCCTACTTTCAAATCTATCTTTCCTTTCAGTTAGTCCTGATGAAGGGTCTCGGCCCGAAACATCAACAGTGCTCCTCCCTGTAGATGCTGCCTGGCCTGCTGCATCCCACCAGCATTTTGTGTGTGTTGCTTGAAAAAATTACAGGGCAGGGCACATTTTGTGAGTTAGTGTTTCAGGTCAGGAGCCTTTTATCAGAATCTAAACTATCTTGAAAGTTCTCTGTACACTAATGAGGATGGTTTTCCAGGCAGAATGACTGAAGATTCTCCAGTGTCTTCATTATATAGGGAAACATTTAGAAACCATATTTAAGTCATAGTCTGTAGAATGCTTTGTATTTGAGTACTGCTTCCTTCACTGGTTTTTGCTGTGTTATTAAAGTGGTTGTAAAGCCCCAGCTCTAATTTACCTTCTATTATATGGAACTTGTATTATTTTTAAAGAAAATGCTCTAAGCCTTTATATAATTAAAACCCAGTATTTAAAATTTCAGGTGTCATTAAGTTATAGTGCATTACTTAGTTCTGGGTTATTTCATATTTCTGGGAATTGAGTGTACTGTGCTTGTCATATTTTGGATTTTCTTCATGTGCTCGGAACCTCTGGAAATGTTCCACGTTGAATTCTTCCAGACTGCATCTCTTGATGCAAAGAGTGATTGCGTACCTTGGATAAAAATAGCAAGTGAAAATCAAAGACCTATGGATGCTGGAAATCTAAAATAGTAACAGAAAGTTCTAGAAACACTCAGGATGTCAGACAGCATCTGTGCAAGGAGAAACTGCTTACATTCCCTGTCTGAGGTCCTTTATCAGAACTAGTGAATAAATTGAATTGACTTTATTTCTTACACCCTTCACATACGTGAGGGTAAAAATCTTAGTTACATCTCCATCTAAATGTGTAATGTGCAGTCATAGTAATTTATAATAAATAGAACAGTCAGTGTAACATAGAATACACTCAAATCAGCATGAGTTGATCAGTCTGATGGCCCGGTGGAAGAAGCTGTCCCAGAGCCTGTTGGTCCAGGCTTTTATGCTGCAGTACTGCTTCCCGGATGGTAGCGGCTGGAATAGATTGTGGTTGGGATGACTCAGGTCCTCAGTGATCCTATTTTCCTGTTGGTAGCGGCTGGAATAGATTGTGATTGGGATGATTTGGGTGCCCAATCAACCTACGGGCCCTTTTTACACACCTGTCCTTGTAAATGTCCTGAATCATGGGCAGTTCACAACTACAGATGTGCTGGGCTGTCAGCATCACTGTCTGCAGAATCCTGCGATTAAGGGAGGTAGTGATGCAGCCAATCAGGATGCTCTCAATTGTACCCCTGTAGAAAGTTCTTAGGATTTGGGGGCCCATACTGTAACAAAGCCAAAATTATTTGACTTAGATGGCATACCAACTTCCATTATATCATACCTATTAAGTCATAATAAAATATTTGCTCTGTTGTCAAACTAGAGGAAACATGCTGTTCATTAAAGATTTAGATTCAGACATTCCTTTGAGAAGTCGAGGAGCATTCAGTGGAATTTCAGAATGGAAAGCAATCGTCACTGACAAAAAAAAACCTGGCAGAGTCATGTTTGAGGAAGCTCTAACCCATGAAATAAGTAGATTTGGATTGGGAGAGGTGTTAAAAGTGTCAGATATGAATCCTGAATCCCCCCCAACCTGCTCACTTTGTATCGGTCTTTTTAGAAAAAGATGCAAGTGACTTCTCAGAAAGCATTGCATCAGAAAGGGGTATTGAGTTTGATTAATCTTGATGGTATTGATTAGCAGAGCAGGCTCGGTGGGTGCTAGTACTATTTTTTGAAGCCTGTGCTTTATATTCTCCTCTTTTAATGGAGGTGCATGGATTACCCATTAATTACCAGACTTCCAGGCCGCAGGAAGAGGAGAATAATTGGATCCAGCAGCAAACTTTTATGTATAAGGTCGAAGTCAGTCTTGCATTTTCTTGCTTGCATTTATGGATAGGATTAGCTTTGTTTACTGCTAATGTTGGATTCCTTTCAGTATATTTTACAGAAAAATGTAATGATAAACTGTTGGATACATGGACAAGATTACATTATCAGAGCTACTCTTGAAAAGCAGTTGGAGCAGAAGAGCAGTCGAGATATTGACATTGCAACAGCGTCTGGTGTTGTGATTACTCAGTTAGCTGCAAACACTTCAATTTTTCCATTCACGCCAAACATTAAGTTAAAATAAAACTGTTAGCATTGACAAGGGGAATGATAACAAGAGAACACAATTTAAAACAATTGACAAAAGAACCGTGGGGAAATGTATGGATTTTTTTTTTGAGGTAATTGTTTGTAGTTTGGAATACACTGTCTGAAGGTGTGGTGGAAGCAGATTCATTATCAACTTCCAGAGGGGAAAGTGTCTACCTACTTAATAAGGGGAAAAAAAATGTGCACAGCTATGGCAAAATGGCTTGGGAGTGTTACTGAATTGATGGTTCTTTTAAAGTTAAGGAAAATCAAGAGAGTTGCAGATGTTGGAAATATGAAATAAAACACAATATAATACCCTAGTTAAAAGCATATTGTATCACTACTGTTAGGCTGTTAGATATTTTATTTTCTGCAGCTTTTTAAAATAAAATTCAGTGTATTTTGTTAATTAAGCTTCACAGTCCAGTATTTTCTTATCTGGTAAGGAGTTGCTTGCTCAGCTTAGGAATGTTGTGTCAGCCAATCAATTCTGTCCAGCTGGATGCTACGGACCATTTGAGAGAGCTTAGCGGTCAGATTTCTAGGAATCAGTGGGTTGGTTTTGGGTCTTTGACAAGCTTTGGAAGAAGAGGGAGGTATGGAAAAAAGCACAAGGGAAGATGGTTGCCAGACCCCACCCAGAGGAGCGACCCTGATGCAGAAAGTGCTTGCTGCAGGTGAATGGTTCCAAGGAGGAAAATGCCAATACTTCTGAGATAGGCAGTCTGTTTGTCATGGTCTTTGAGGGAGTTTGAACTGTGGCTGGTGTCTTTCACGCAGAACATGGGTTCAGCACCATGAGTAATTAAAGCTAAGCACCAGACTACCCAGCAATGAGCTCCAGCGTTTATGTGCAATTTAGACTGGTTTAATTGTAATGGGTCTTTTTTTTAAAGTTGTTAAAGTTGAAAAATCTGTAAGCATACTTTAATGCTAGTGTGTTACTTCCTGGTGAACAATAACTTTGCATGAGGCAGTATTTATACAGCGTTCACCATAATTTTTGTTCCTTCAACAGAACATTACAACTTTCCTGTCAGGTTGAACCAGAATCATAGCGACCATAGGCGTGTGTTGCTTATTGAAGGTGGCTGCCTCCCATTACCCATGCAATGCTGAGTCATGTGGCTGTCAGTCAGAGATGGCTAACAAGCCTAGTTTATTACCAATCTTGCTGAGAAGGTTACATTTTTAGGGGTTTCATTTGGGATGAAATGCTGTATGAGGATTGGTTAAGCAGTTTATTTGTGTTTAAGTCAGTGTTTAAACTAGTGTTTTGTGGAAAGTAAGGTGCATCATAATTAAGGTACTTTATTATGGATGGTGGGGAGATTGGGGTCTGGTACGATACAAAGAGATTATCCATTTGAAATGCTTGTGTTTTGAACGAGGTTTCTGTTCAGAGTTCCAGGTGAACTCCCATATAGAATGTTGAGTTCTGGGAAAGCATTGGAAAAAGTTACACTGATTGATCAGTGTTTAGATGAATCGGTTGATGAGGATGTTGTGTTAGTCCAGACTACCTGTGACGTGACTGAAGTCATGCTGCCCAATAGGATAGGGGTACCTAGAGAGGTGTGGCCAGAGCCAGTTCATTTCTTTAAAGTTGATAAGAATATAACTGAGGACACTGGATATGCTGAGGGTGAAGATTTTAAAGGCAAGTTGTTCTCTTTTCTGCGGAGTGAGGGGAAGTCTTTGTCTGATATGAAAAGTCTAATCGATCCTTCAGCTGTTGATTTAAACTCTAAGCTTGCTTTAGCTATTATGTCACTGGTCACTAAGTGCCAAAGGGTACCTGCAGAGAGTCAAAGTTATCGTAGGCAGAGTATGTTCTCTGAAGTCAAGCCCCCACCTGATGGGGAATAAGAATATGAGGCTTGGGCTGAGCAAACATCTCGGTTACTGGCAGTGCTCAGATAATATGAAAAAGCAGAGAGTTTAAAAGGTCCGGCCACTGACGTAGTGAGTTTCTTAATGGCAGAACGTCCCTAAATCATGTCAGATAAACTATATGCAAGCACTGTAAATTGCTTTTGGTGCAATGGGCAGCCCAGTTGATCTTATGATAAAGTTTAGACACACATTCCAGGAGGAAGGAGAGAAGCTTTTTGCTTACCTTTTCAGGTTAGATAAACTGCTGCATTGTTTGTGCTGTAAAGGGGCCATTCTGCTGGTTGAGATCAGTTGGTTAAGGATGGGGTAAGTTGTGAAGGGTGACATGATTTCTCTCCACATTTGAATGATTCACAAGATGTGCACCCCCCACCATCCATCTTTTGCTGAGTTACTTGGAGAAGTAAGAGAGAAGGAAAATATGATGGAAGAGGCGGGTAATGTCCTCCATTGTAGCTCCTGCTGCTAATGTGATCCTTGGTGCCACACAAGTGGGGGTTTTGCAAAATGAAGAGGAAAACCTGCAAGCCGAGGTGTCTCGGCAAAGTGTGACACCATCACTAGGAAAGTGGACCCACGCGTGGGACTCGCTAAGCAGCGGAATGCTGACGGGTCTTTTGATGAGGGAAGCCTCTGGTATTTCCAGTTACAACCGTGGAGAGGATGGACATTTCAAGGGGGAGTGTGAAGACAGGAAATCCTTTGGAAAGTAACCGGTCATTCCCTCAATGGAACATTCCAACTTTCTTGCTTGAACAGAAAAGAAAGAGGGGAAACTTTGGAGGGACCCAGTCAGAGACCAGCCTGGTGCTTTGGAGAGAGAGTACAATCCAATCAGTGTATCAGGAAAGTGCAAAGCACGATTCGTGACCGTTTAGTGAGACCAATCTCTGAAGTATCCATACAGATTGAAGGTATTTATGCTAGAACCATACTTGACACAGGTTCTCAAGGTACTTTACTCGACAGATCCTTTAACAACCAGTGTTTGATGCATTTGCCATTGACACTTCTCAGTGCCCTTTGAGATCTGGAGGCCTGGTGCTGGTGATTACTCATACGATGGTTACTTGTCATTGAAACTGGAGCTTTCGGAAGCAGATGTTGGAGTAGCTGGGCCTGTTGATACATTAGTATTAGTCTGCCAAGATCTGGTTGAAAAAGGTGAAGCTTCCATTCTTGAGGGAACAAATACTTCCATTGTGAGAAGGCTTGTGGGAGCATGCAGGGAGAGAAATAGAAAGAATTTTTTTGAAAACCTTGTCCATTCACCCAGTGTTCAGAGCTGCTTTTGAGAAGGTGCAAATTCCTCCTGAGTAGGATGATAAGCATAAGCGAGGACTGTGTGGTACACCCAGTCTAAATCTGTTTTTGTTACGTCCTGGAGCAACAGCTAAAGTGATGGGAACTCCCAGATTTGCCAGAATGCCCAAGGCCTGGTCCCTCTTGGTGGATGCTCCGGAGGATCAGGAAGAAGAGGCACGCTTACCTGCCGGAGCACTGGTGAGACCTGAACTGCAGAAGCCTTCAGCTGTCCGTGCAAACAGGATGACAGTGAATGCCAGGAATACTTCGGTAATAGATGTTGCCCTCAGACGTGGAATGCTGATTGCACACCTTTTTCCTATGATAGTAGTTTCCAGTTTTCCATTGAGGAATCCAGAAGAGAAACTGTCTCCTGGATCTGGGAAACTGTCATCGGAGTCATCCAACTTTGTTGACTGAGGAATGAGAAGATGTTGGAGTGTGAAGATGGCCGTTCTACTGACGAGTTTGATGTTGGTTGTTGCAAGAGTACTTGCTACACCTTTAGAGTGGCAGAGGAGACCCTTTCTGAGAGAGGTCTTGCCATTTAGCACTAGCGGGTGTTGAAGGTGTTCAGCAGCACCTGCTGAAGCTGTAGGAAGCTGGAATTATCACTGAATTGAGAAGGAAGAAGAATGGAAAAGTTTGAATGTGTGTTGATTATTGAACACTAAACAGATGTACAGTCCCAGACCAAAGATCAAAGATGCTCTGGCCTGCTTAAGTGGAAGCAAATGGTTTTATGTATTGGATCTAAGAAGTAGGTATTACCAAATACCCATGAGTGAAGCTGATAAAGAAAAGACCCTGTTGTAAGGACTGCTTTGTGCAGATGAATGGTTCCAAAGAGGAAATGCCAATACTTCTGAGTTAGCCAGTTCACTCATAATGGTCTTTGAGGGAGTTTGAACTGTGGCTGGTGTCTTTCAATGTGTCCTGTTTCAACGTGCGTTCAATGCCATGAGTAATTAAAGCGAAGCACCGGACTACCCAGCAATGAGCTCCAGCATTTATATGCAATTTAGACTGGTTTAACTGTAATGGGCCTTTTGCTATTAACCGTTTTTTAAAGTTGAAATATCTATAAACATACTTCCACTGTAATTTTATGCCTTTGTAAGATCTATTATTTCCTGGCGATCAATAACTTTGCATGAGGCAGTATTTATACAGCATCCACCATAAGTTTTGTTCCCTCCATGGAACATTACAACTTTCCTGTTAGGTTAAACCCGAATCTCATTGACCCTCTGTGTGTTGCTTATTGAAATTGGCCATCTCACCATTATCTATGCAATGCTGAGTCACGTGGCTGTTAGCCAGAGTTAGCTAACGAGCCTAGTTTATTATGAGCCACGTTGAGAGGGATACAAGAAAACACTGTAAACACTTGGCAGATCAAATTGCATGTTCTAAATTTTTTTAAAACTGTTTTTCTGCAGATGCACCCTGTCCTGTTAAGTATGTCCAGCATTTTCTCTTTGCAGTTCCTTCAAAAGCAGGCATAGTTCCTAAGGGTCGACTAGCCTTTGTTCAAAGAATCATTTGCTGTCAATACAGCAAAATACCATACAACTAGGTGAAAATAAATCTAGTTGCTTTTGTTATTGATGTAACATAGGGTGACAGTGAGTTCAATCTAGTCATGACGGTTTCAGACTTTTTTTTGCACAAAGATGATAGAAGAATGTAGGGCTATGTAGGAAGGAAGGGTTAGATTGACCTTTAAGTAGGTTAAAAGGTCGGCACAACATTGTGGGAAGAAGGCCTGTACTGTGTTGTAATGTTCTATGTTTGATGTAAAATTATTTGGAATTTGCTTAGTTTTGTATTCAAAACTTGAGAGTTTATACTGTTACGTTTTGTATTAAACATTTGTATGACTGCTGATTGGAAATAAATATGTTAACTTAAACAATTACATACAACTGATTGGCAATAGCTACAAACAACTATTTAAATTTATAGAAGTTATGGCTGTATTTCTGATTGGGATGAAAGGTGGTTGATCTGAAATATTTCTCTCCACAAATGCTGCCTGACCTGCTGGATATTTACAACATTTTCTGTTTTTATTTTAGATTTCCAGAATTAGTATTTCTGTGCATTTCTATTCCACCTGTCCGAGTGAAATCTTTGCTCTGACTATTTATGGTTTAAAAGTGATTGTTTATAACCCTATGATAGGTTTTGGATTTGAGAGGTGAATAAGTTTTTTCAAAGGTGACTGGGGTTTGATGCTCTCTCTCCCTGATTTAGTAGTGCCTTCTGTATGAACTTAGTTAGGTGCTTACTACAAGCTTGCATCGGAAGTGATGTGTTCATCATTTGTTTGCTAAGCAAGTATAAAAGATAGCTTTACCGGCTGTTGTGTGGCATCAGCTCTTTGTAGCTGATTTATTTTTATAACAGCCGCTGATTATCACAAAATACTGAGCTCTTCTACCTTTTAATCCTGTTATGTGAAAGATCACACTGTAGGAAATCAGAATGAGTTAATAACAGAATGAACATATTGATAACAGCAGGATTTTATTAAAATGTGTTTCTTTATCCTTGGACTAATTAATTCCTAGTGAGGTTAATAACCTTAGAAATTTTTTTTGAGTCATTTATAGGATTTATATACAGATTCTTTCATCTCTATAACAACACATCTTGAATGTTCTAATGTTCGGAAGCTTACTGATAGCCAAGTCTGGAGGGCCATTTCTGTCTGAAATGAGCCATTTTTGTACTAAATTGTTCATTCGTTGCAGTGGCTTGATACGCACAGTGCAGGGAGTAGATGAGCCATCACATTAAGATGAGGGTGAGAAAAAGTGTTAATTAGAACTGTTAGATTTATTATGCTCGCATGAAGCAGAATATGACCCCCACCTCTCTGAGACATCATTTTCCAGTTGAATGCAATTATAGAAAAATCTAAAGATGGAACAAATTGCTTCTATATTTGAAATATCATCAGACTTGCAGCTATGACATCAGGAGTGGTGGAGGATAGAACTAAGGCATTTAGCAAGGGGTGTGTTGGGGGAATGATGGAACTGATGAGCAATTTGACAGCAAATGCACTGAAGTATTGGACAGTATTTGGGAAGTGGATTTAGTGAACTTGGTGTTAGCATGAATGAATGGTCCTGAATTCATCTCAAGCTTGTTTAACCCCGAGGAAGCACAAATCACAAATCTGGTTCATTTTCAGTAACCAGTTGATAGGAAATACAGTTTATAGTGCACACCAAAATCTGTGGCTTTAGTTTTTGTTGTTAAATGGAGAAAATTACTGTACATCCAGTGCTACGTGTCAGGTGAACCAATTTCACCAATTTGGAGAAAGCAGAGGGGTGAAGAGAGGTGGTGCACTGTCCAATCCAGCTTAGACAGCGTCATCGAGTTCATTGATAATATTAGTGGTTGGTCTCATCAATAAAGATAAGCTGGCATCTAGAGAGGAGGTAGAGAAGTTTGTCAGACAATACAAGTACAGCAAACTGAGTCTCATCATAGATAAGACAAAAGAGACTTCTGTGGACTTCAAGAACACACTTTCCATTGCACATCAATGGCTCTACCGTGTAGAGAGTGAAGAGCACAAAGTGCTTTGGTGTGTAGTGCAGACGATCTAACCTGGACCCATAACACCACCTCATTAATCAAGAAGGCACAGCACCATCCACACTTTCTGAGGAGATTGAAGCTCTCCACCCCCATTCTAACAACTTTCTACAGGAGCACTATCAGGAGTGTACTGTCCGGCTATATCGGACCTCAAGAACCTACAGAGAATAGTTAAACTGGTGAGAGGATCACTGGGGTCTCCCTGCCACCCCCTATTTGTGACATTTACTGGGAATGTTGTAGACTACGAGCCCAAAGCATTTTTGAGGATCCTTACCACCATCACACAAAGTCTTTGACCCATACCATCAGGAAGGAGGAACAGAAACATCAGGACTAGGACTCGGATTACAAACGAGAGAATTTGCAGATGCTGGAAATCCAAGCAACACACACAAAATGCTAGAGGAACTCAGCAGGCCAGGCAGCATCTATTTTTCCATAGATGTTGTCAGGACTAGGGCTGCCAGACTGGATAATTTATTCTTCCCTCAAACTTGAGGCCAGTGAATACCCAGCCACCACCGAGGTTCCGTCACTAGGACCGCAAGCTGTTTGCTGTTCACCTGTACTGCACACTCCATGAAATTTTATTAACTTGTAATATTTTGTTTTACGTGCTGTGTGTGATGTATGTTTTGTAGGTGTAAGTGTTTTGTTTGGTGGTATATATGTACAGTCTGGTGGCATAAACAAAGCCTCAGTGTGATGGACAACCCTCCACTGCCACTCTCTGACTAAGCAAATCTTGTATCTTGTTGACTAGCTCATCCTGGATCTCCTGTGATCTCACCTTGTGGAAGCTTGTTAAAGGCCTTGCTAAAGTCTATGTAGACGGTGTCTGCTGCTCTGCTTTTATCAATCCTCTTGATCACCACTTAAAAAAAAAACACTCCAGGCTATTAATGAGACATGATTTCCCCGTGCACAAAGCCATGCTGGATATCACCAGTCAGTCCTTGACTTTGCAAATGCTGATGGATCCAGTAATTTTCCCATCAATGTTGTTAGGCTGACTGGACTGCAGTTTCCTGACTTTTCATTACAGGATTTCTTAAATGCACAACATTAACCACCTTTTATATTCAATACCTCATCTGTGGCCAAGGAAGGTACAGAAATCTCTGCTGGGGCTCCAGTAATTTCCTCCCTTGCTCTCACATGTCATCTAGGGTTAGGATAATTTATCCACCAATATACACTTCAAGACTGTCAACATCACCTTTTTCATAACATCAATATATTTCAGTAGATTTGTGTTCTCTTCCCTGAATTTCTTGACTTCCTGGACGTTCTCTACAATAAGTACAGATGAAAAGTATAAACTTAAGACCATGCCCGTCTCTTCTGGCTCCACACTAATTCTTAAGGGAACCTATTCTTTCCCTTTTTTAACCAATTGCTCTCAATATACATAGAATTAGTATGATTCTCCTTTTCTCTCAATTGTCAAGAATATCCTCTTTTTCCTGACCAGAGTCTCAGTAACTCTTATCAGCCAGAGTTCCCCCATTCTGCCAGCTTTGTCTTTTGCATTTATTAGGAACATATTGGCCTCCAACTCTCCCTATCTCACTTTTATAAGCATCTGCCAGATGTTCATTCAGCTGCAACAGCCTCTGCCAATCAGCCTTTGCAAGTTTCTGTGTATTGCTCTCAAAATTAGCCTTGCTCCAATTTATGACTTTGAAATGTAGACCAGTCCTATCAACCATTTGAAAGCAAGTAGAAGTGTAGTCCCTGGTCCTGAAATGCAACCTCAATAACACCTCAGTCACCTGCTCAGCTCATTTCTCAAACCAGGTTGAGCGTTGACCCCTGTCTAGACAGATGTACTGCTTGAGAGAATTTTCTTGGACACTCTTAACAAATTCTGTCTCATCTAGTTCCTTGCCACTGCAGTCCTAGTCAATATTAGAAATGGTAAAATTGCCCTTACGCCTATTATTCCCACAGCTCTTTGTATCTTTCTACATATTTGCTCCTCTAATATGCCTAACTATTGTAAGGTTATAGCACAATCCGATCAAAATGATCATCCCCTTATTTCTAAATTCTACCCTTATAACCTCACTGGACTTCTCCCTCAGAAATATCCTTTTTAAGTACTGTCTTGATATTCTCCTTAATCAAAAACACAGCTCCCCTTCCTTTCACTTCCACTTCTATCTCATCTGTAGCATCAATATTGCTGTGTTTCTGTAATAGCTATGATAATTCACAGTTAAGCTGCTTAATTGACAGGTTTCTTGCCTTAAAACAAATATTGTTCAGCCTAATAGACTCGCTGTTGCTCCCTGTCTTGCCTAATGAACTTGCTTTAACTTCTATATTTTCCTAAACTTTCTCATCTGCCTCACTTCCGTTTTGGGTCCCACTCCCAACATGCAAGATTAAACCATCACAACTAGCTCTAACAAAACCGTACCCCCTGTCCCCTGTCCCCTGGGATATTGGTTCCTTCAAGTTGGGTCACCTCTGCCCCAGAATACGTTCTGAAAAGAACTTCATTGTTTTGTTAATGTAGTTTGCTTCAAGAGATATGCAATTAGTTCTTTTATTCCTGGTTAGAACTAGCTGCTTTTGTTTTCGAGATAAACTGTCCCTTTGTACCTCCCTCAACGGGATCCTTGACTTCTTCATCAGGAGATTACAGTCATTGCGGATTGGAAATAACATCTCCTCCTTGACTACAATCAACTCTGGTGCACTTTGAGGATGCATACTTAGCCCACTGCTGTACTCTCTCTACACCCACGACTGTGTAGTTAGGCACAACTCAAACAGCAACTATAAATTTGCCAATGACCCAACCAACTATTGTTGGCAAAATTTCAGATCATGACGAGAAGGCTTACTGGAGTGAGATAGATCGGCTCTTGTGTGGTGTCACAACAACAACCTGGTACAGTACTCAACTTCAGTAAGACCAAACAATTGATTGTGATCTTCAGGAAGTTGAGGGAACACACACTGTCATTGAGGGGTCCACAATGGAAAGGGTATACAGTTTCAAGGTCCTGGGTATCAGCATCTCTGGGTACAACATATTGATGCAGTTACAAAGAAGGCACAACAGCAGCTGTATTTCATTAGGAATTTGAGGAGAATTGGTATATTACCAGGCACTCTCAAATTTCTACTGATGTACGGTTGCAGAATCGTCTGGTTGGGAAAGACCACTGCACAGGATTGGAAGAAAACTGCAGAGGGTTGAAATCTCAGCCAGCTCCATCATGGGCACCAGCCTCCCCTGCACTGACGACACCTTCAAAAGTCCATGCCTCAGAAAGGTAGCATCCATCTTAAAGGACCCCCATCAACCAGGTCATGCCTTCTTTTTGCTTCCATCAAGGAGGTACAGGTGCCTGTAGACACACATTCAGCTTATCAGGAATAGCTTTTCCCCTTCTGCCATCAGATTTCTGAATGGATAATGAACTCATGAGCAGGACCTCACTATTTGCTCCCTTTTTGCACTATTTACTTAATTATATATATTATTGTAACTTATTATTGTGTTTTGCAATTTTCATGACATATGCCAGAGATATTAAACCTGATTCTGAGCTGATTTCTCCCTGAAGTATGTCTTTATGATCTAGAGAGACACCTGTGTTCTCTGGTCCATCTCTCAAGGGTATATTTCAGAGCCAAACTAAGTGCTTTTCTTACTACTTTTCAGTTTGGAAATTTCTTTATTGCTTGAAAGGGCCAGATTTACAGCTTGCAAAACTAATTGCAAGGAAGTTGAGCAGTTTACTTAATTGATATTGGAAATGATGATTTAGAATAGTTTTGAGTAATTCGTAGAGTGTAAGTATATATTGTAATCAAGGAAGCATTTGACTTGCTTTGTCAGCTCAAATCAAGACCAAAATAATGAAGCCTGCTATTGCATTACACCTTCATTCTACCAGGGAAAAAATGTTTTGGTTGCAAATACATTTATGATCTTGAGCTAACCCGAATCATGTGTGGAATTACACAAATAGTGTTGTATGGGGTGTGGCATAGGAACAGGTTGAATGATGGAAGTATTTCAAACTGTAGCGGTATGTTTTCTGTTCATGTACTGCTCTGAGGAAATTGAGATGAAACTTAATTACCTAATTGGGGTGTACTGATTGCTGTCGTACGTTGAAAATGGAAATCAATGCTGTTCCCTATATCTAAAAACATTATTTAAGAATTCATGTTATCAACACTTGTATCATTTTAAGGTCGACTATTAGTTTACTCCTTGGCTGCCTTTTGGGAGAAAAGAGAGAGCTTGTTCTTGCTTTTCTCATTAGCATACCCTCCAATTTATGATGTGTTTGTAAGTGGTCACTGCATTCACCCCAGTGGCTCTACAGCCATTTTACAATGTGGTGATCAAAAATGTGGGCATTACTCCTTAAGTATAGTCGAACCAAGGTCAGGCCAGATTTCCTTATTTTTCAATTCTGCTATTTCAGAGATGAATTCTTATGCTTAGTGTGCCTGTTGCTGTGGTGTTACTATCCTCTAGCACAACTGTTAGAAACTTGCGCATTTATTCTCCAATCCTTAGGCTCACATATTTAACATGGCAAATAACTTCCATATTCTTCTTGACAAGAGTATTTGCTGTTACTTGCCTGTATTGAATATAATGTGGTATTGTTTATCAATTCTGCAAGCTTAATTGTGTCCTTTTTTGATCTTTGCAGTCCTCCAAAGTAACTATTGCATCCCATAACCACCATCATATCATCTAATTTGGCATCATCTTAAAAGTTGGAAGGAATGTGATCACCATTAATTGTGATCAATACAGATCGATGTGAAATCTATTTTTCATTCTCTTAGTTTTTACTTCTGAAACTGGCTATAGATCCATTCAGATACTTGCCTCTTGACTGCATTTCCTGATCTTATTCATGAGCCAATTATGAGGTACCTTATTAAAGGCCTTTGGAGAATCTAGATAAATTGCTTTGACTGCATTACCATTATGCACTTTCTCTGCTGTGTCTTCAAAAATTCAATAAGGTTGGTCAAGCAAGAATTTCCCTTGTGAAATTTGTGTTGACTTTTCATTATTGCATTTGCTTTATAGATGTTCTCCTATTTCTCCTTTACCATTACTTCCATACCAATGATGTTAAACTGACTGGATTATAATTATCTGGTCACACATACTCACTTTCTTAAAAGCAGGTCTTGTATTGAGTATTCACCGGACCTTTGGCACTGAATGTTATTTAACAAATTAAGTATGTGTAGAAATCCGTTGGCTTTCTCCTCCCTGGAGCCCTTTAAGTTATATGGATACAATTTGACAGGACCAGAGTTTTCATCCTCCTTGAAATTGATCAGTTTATTTAATATATTCTCTTTTTTTTCTACTTTAAATTCACATCTCATTACACTCAGACCTTGCATAATGCTACCCTGCACTGATTTGTTACAACGTGGTTATTCATTCTAAACAACAATCAAAACTTCTCAAAGGTGGCCGCCATTACAGTAAACATTTAATCAGCCAATGAGAGCACTTTACACGTGCTCTGCACCACTCACAACCAATCATCTAATAGTTCACTCTCTGCCTTCTAAGCGTATGCAAACGTTCTTGCTCCTTTGCCAATTTATTCCATTTTTTTCCCACGCATAATGTTTGAAAAATGGCCTGCAACTTCCAGTGAGGGTAATACATTTAAGATGGCGAGGGAAGCTATTAGAATGGATGTGACACTGCAAGTGATACAGCATTTGGGAGCTAGTGATAGTCAGGTTGATGTTGGTGCCTCTTTGAAATTGGCTACATCGACGATCAGAATGAGCCTGACTGGGAGCGAAGCAATAAGGCAAAGAGAGGTGTTGTTGACATGATTTCCTGCTGCTGAGAACTGCTTCATGAGAGGAAACTTAAGAAAAGGCAGTCAAATCTCGACACCTATTTGAAGAAGAAGCCAAGGTTAGAGGAGTAACCACAGTCTGGTCCCTCTCGAAGATGTAACCACCACCCGCTCCCCTCTGCTGCTGCGATGTGTTGCTACTCCACCCATGTACAGGTCAGGCCTATTTACATATTCAGATTCAGTTTATTTGTCATTTAGAAACCACAAATGCAGTGCAGTTAAAAAATGAGACAACGCTCCTCCAGAATGATATCACAAAAGCATATGACAAAACAGACTACACCAGAAAATCCACATAACGTTTGGCAATCCCCAATCCAGAGTCCGGAGAGGCTGCTGCATATTAATATTGCGCTACTGTCTTAGTGCGTTCCCCGGAAAGGAGCTCCAATCCCACCAGACAAACAAGACCAAAAACTAAAGCTACAAGACCTGCACAAAACCACATAGTTACAACAGTGCAAACAATAGTGTAATTGATAAAAACAGACCATGGGCACAGTAAAAATAGTCCAAAAATGTTAAAAGACTATAAGTTCAAAAGAAATCACCACACAGTTCCACAAGTCCCCAGGGTCCTGATAGACTCGCCATCCCACGCCGGCGGCAGAAGGGAATACCTCCGCTATGGACTTCCACTGCGCTGCCCGACTCAGCCTCAGATGCAGCACACAATGAAAGCTCCGTCGAACCCAGCCTCGCAGACACAGCACACACCGAAAGCTACCTGACCGCAGTGGCCTCAGAGCCCGTTGAACCTCTGAACCGATGACCATCCCCTCCGGCACAGCTTCTCTGAGCACCATCCTCTGCCGAGCGTATTAAGACGGCCCCGCCAACGGTTATCGGCAACGCAACCCCGAGGACTGGGGGCCTGTTCTTCCCAGCAGAGTCCCAGCAAATCAGGCACATGTGTCCACTTCCGTAATGTTATAGTGACCTCACATAGCGCTGATCCTCCGAGGAATGTATCCTCAGCATTAAGTGGGGTCTGAATGTATTTGTCATACTTGCTGTTTACCCTTACATTCTTTCTGATGAATGCTGATTTAATATTTTTGTCTATTTCCTCTTTCTTGTGCAATTGTCCTTTAAAATTATCTTTTGAAAACACTCATCCCATCTCAACCTTTTTCTCATCTGTGTAAATTATTTTGTTGCTTGTTGGATGTACCATGGTAATTCAATCTCATGATTTAGAGCCACAAGATTCTGCAAATGCTAAAAATCTTAAACAATGCACACAAAATGCTGGAGCAACTCAGCAGGTCAGGCAGCATCTATAGAAGGTGACGTTTCAGGCCAAAATCCTTTTTCAGGATTGAAAAGTAAGAGGCCAGAATAAAAAAAGTAGGGGGAAGGGAAGGAGCACAAAATGGCAAGTAATAGTTGAGTCCAGGTGAGGAGGAAAGGAAATGATGTGAGAAACGAGGAGGTAGGTGGAAGAGGCAAAGGGCTGGAGAAGGTGGAATCTGATAGAAGACTAGACTGTTTACTAAAGAGAGGGCAGCGGGAAGCCAGCTGACTTCCAGTGTTCTCTCACCATTCCCTTTCATCTAAGGTGGAAGTTAATAGTTTCCTGATCGGTCAGGACATCAAAGGCTATGGCGAGAAGACAGCGGTATGGGGTTGACTGGGTTCTGGGATCAGCTGTGATGGAAAGCGGAACAGGCTGGATGGCCTAATTCTGCTCCTATGTCTTATGGTCATCTCCATCCTCCCAGCATTTCTTTTTAGGGATACAGCATGGTAACTGACCCTTCCAACCCAACAACCCCATGCTGCCCAGTTACACCCATGTGACCAATTACCCTACTAACCTGTACGACTTTGGAGCACCCAGAGTAAACCTACGCGGTCACAGGGAAGAACGTACAAGCTCTTTACAGACAATGGTGGAATTGAACCCGGATCCTGGTACTGTAATAGCACTAACCACTATGCTCCCTTATCACACATTTTGTGTGTCTAATCCCATAGTTTCTCTGACTCTTTGTATTTTCTCTCTGCTGTCCATGTACGTAATTTTTTGTCTCTGTCTTTATCCTTAATTGTTCCCATATAACTTTAATCATCTATTAAAGTTATAGATGATATGCAGTATGGCAGAAAGATGGTGCTGGAGGGAGATATGCTCTGGTCTTGTTAAATAATGGAACGGGTTTGAGGAGCCTCAGAGCTCACTTCTGTTAGCATTTCTTACGTTCTCACGTGTTTAGTTTGTTCTTTCTTTTTTAGTCAAATATCTTTTCCTGTACTCTTGATCACCTCTTTAAACAATTCCTATTTGTTCCTCTGCATTATTATTTGCCAGTAATCTTATCCGTTCTTTTCTGAAGTTTCATTCTCAGTCTATCGAAACAACTTTTTTCCAATCTACTTTAGTTCATCTAAATCATTATAATCTATGTATTGATCAAACCACATCTTTGTTGGGTTCTGTGAAATAATGGCATTTTGGGGAGTTAATAAAATGCCTTTCCTAGTCACATACACAATATGAATAAAAAATGTGACCTGCAATTTCTGAAGGTTTTAATGTTGTTGTGATACATCAACAGGGAATAAGTATTTTCTGATGTTTTTGTTGGCTCGATATGCTTGCCCTTTGTTTTAATACTGACACTCCTGTTCTGAGACAGCACTTATAACTCTTAATACCCTTATTTTCATCATGTTCACTTCATTTGTAAGATAACATCATGGTTAATCTAAAATCTGCACTGACAAATCTGTGGCATCAGTTCAGATCTGAGCAAGGGAGCTAGGACATCTAAATTGAATTATGTAAATTTCGGAATAAGAAAGAAGATCAGGTACTGAGAGCTTGGATAGAGTGGATGTAAAAAGAATATTTCCAATAGCAGGAAAGTCTAGGATTTGAAGGCACAGCCTCATTTAAAAAAAATAGAAATGGGGAAGAATTTCTTCAGACAGAAAGTGGTGAATTTTGGAATTTGTTGCCACAGAGGGCTGTGGAGTCCTTGTCACTGGGTGTATATGAGGCAGAGATTGATAGATTCTTGATTGTAAGGGGGTTAATGATTACATGGGGAAGACAAAGGAGTAGGGATGTATTTGGAAAAGAAAGTCAGCCATGGTTAAATGACAGAACAGACTTGATGGGCTGAATGACCTTATTCTGTTCCTATATCTTAAAATATTATGGTCTCATCAACAAATGTGACAATGATCCTGATGGATAATTGTAAAGAAAAGAGACTCGCAAAGACTCCCCTAATTCTCTTCCAAATCTGCATGTGGGTGACTCGGGATCCAGAGCAGTTGGTCAGAATTTAACTCCTCTGAATTGGCCCTGAAAACCACTCAGTTTAAGCCGTTCAGTCTCAGTGCAAATGCTGCTGACCTGCTGAATTCCTCATGCTTTTTAAAAATTCTATATTCCAGTATCTGCAGCCCCCTTTGTGTTTGTCTTCAGTGTAAGAGCAGTTTGGGATGGACGGTAAAGACTGCTTGGAAGACCCGTGTTCTGGCCATGAATAAATAAAACAAAGAAAGATTCCACACTTTTTGCTAGGTTGTCAAAGCCTCTGAAGATGATTGCTTCAAAGCGGCTACCAAACTTATCATAGTTCTTTGTTGACAGCTGCATTAGAAAATGTGTATTGCAATTATAGAAAAAGAAAATGTTGGAAAAAAATCCAGCTGGTCAGGCAGCAACTGTGGAAAGAAGAGCAATTAACATTTCAGATAGAGGACTGCTGAAGGGTCTTTGATCTGAAAGATTGACTGTTTCTCTATCCACACCTGCTGCCTAAACTGTTGAATTCTTTTCCCCAGCATTTCCTTTTTTTTTAATCCAGCATTTGCAGTTTTGTTGATTTTTTTTTCACAACATTGAGTTATTTGCAAATGTTATCTCAAACAAAACATTTGCCACTTTCAGGCTTTAAATCTCTCAGACTTTTTCTTACTGTATTGTGTTCCTTGAAGCTAAATCTGTCTTGAGTATTATTTTGTGCATCCGCGAATACGTGATGTATTTTGAAAATACATGGATTGTAAGCTGTGTTGCAGTTTGAGAATTCCGGTAGTTTGATTTCTATTACTTCCAAGCATATTGAGCCTGATTATTTTTTTAAATAATTATCTACTGCTGAGAAATAAATGGTAATTGGGGCATTTTGTAAATGGAGAGAGATTGACAATAGTTGAGACAGAAGGATCAGGGTGCCTTTGTATATGAACCAGTAAAAGGTAATGTAGTTACAACAATCAGTTAGGAAGTGAATTCTGCTCCCCCTCCCAACCACTCCCAACTACTCATAGACACACAGTCACTCTGCACTTGTCGTTTTTCATCTTTTATTGCTGCTGTTTCACATATTCATATTACTGCTTGTTTTATAGAGTGTCCATAGCAATGTCCATATTGCTTAAACATGCACCCTTAATGATGTCAGTCTTCAGGCCACTCCACTCAGGGGTTTGTGTTAACATTATTTTATAACTGTGCTGATCGTAGCTGTATGTGCTGTGTCCGACGATATGTACTGTGTTTTGCACCTTGGCCCCAGAGGAGCGGTTTTGTTTGGCTGTATACATGTGAATGATTGAATGTCAATAAACTGGAATGTGTATGTTTGCCTTTATTGCACAATAATTTGAGTGCAGCATCAAAGGTGTCTCTCTCCAATTACAGAGGACCCAGATGAGGCAGCATCTGGAATATTATGTATGCATCTGGTCTCCGAGCCTAGAGGGAATGCTAGAAAGGTCTCCAGATTGGAAAATTTCCCTCAACCCAGGAATCAATGACACGTGGTTTTGAGAAGTGGCAGAGGTTATTATCTGAATGGTGGCCGATTAGGAAAAGGGGAGATGAAACGAGACCTGGGTGTCATTGTACACCAGTGATTGAAGGTGGGCATGCAGGTACAGCAGGCGGTGAAAAAGGCAAATGGTATGTTGGCATTCATAGCAAAAGGATTTGAGTACAGGAGCAGGGAGGTTCTACTGCAGTTGTACAAGGCCTTGGTGAGACCGCACCTAGAATATTGTGTGCTGTTTTGGTCTCCTAATCTGAGGAAAGACATTCTTGCCATAGAGGGAGTATAGAGAAGGTTCACCCGATTGATTCCTGGGATGGCAGGACTTTCATATGAAGAAAGACTGGATCGACTAGGCTTGTATCCACTGGAATTTAGAAGATTGAGGGGGGGGGATCTTATTGAAACGTATAAAATTCTAAAGGGATTGGACAGGCTAGATGCAGGAAGATTGTTTCCAATATTGGGGAAGTCCAGAATGAGGGGTCACAGTTTAAAGATAAAGGGGAAGCCTTTTAGGACCGAGATGAGGAAAAACTTCTTCACACAAAGAGTGGTGAATCTGTGGAATTCTCTGCCACAGGAAACAGTTGAGGCCGGTTCATTGGCTATATTTAAGAGGAAGTTAGATATGGCCCTTGTGGCTAAAGGGATCAGGGGGTATGGAGAGAAAGCAGGTACAGGGTTCTGAGTTGGATGATCAGCCATGATCATACTGAATGGCAGTGCAGGCTCGAAGGGCCAAATGGCCTACTCCTGCACCTATTTTCTATGTTTCTATGTTAGAAGAATGACAGGTAATCTCACTGAAACATAGAAAGTTATTCAGTGATTGTGTGTGTGTGTGTTGTTCAGTTTATTCAAGGTGCAACTTGGTCACAAGAATCAGTGGTTACGGTACAAGTTCTAGGAATGTGTTTGTGTCGGCCATTGTATCTTACTGCATGGTGCAAAGAATTGTATGTCCCAGTTCTGTATCTGATCCCGTTGTTCTTGTTCTGAGCATATTAACTGTCCCTCTGCCACAGTGAAGATTGCACTTCCCTGCTGATCCAGTGGTCGATGGTACTCCTTGTGTTACTCCCTCTTCTAGGAATTGGATTTCTCAGATGAAGACAGGGGTAGGGATTGCAGTTCTAATTGATCAGGGAAGGGTTGGGAATTGATGGGGATTTTTGGAGGCTCTGCACTGATGGATGGTTGGAATGTGAGTGGGGGGGGGGTGTTTGGGAGCTGTTGATTGATGGGAGTTGAGCAAAATGAGAAAGTGCTTGGAATTGATGGTGGTGAAAGTGAGGGAAGGTGCAAGAAATTGAGGGCTGGGCCAAAGGGGATCATGGGGTCTGCAGGTGGCAGGGTAGGAGTTTGGGCTGGGTCAGGAAGTAGCTTTTAGGTGAGGTAGGGACAGCATGGAGATAGAGGTTGGCAGGGATGTTCGTGCAATGATGTTGATGATGTCAGAGGAATGTTAACGAAATAACAAGAATTCATGCTGGTTGTTCTAGGAGTACATAACAATGTCCCCCAAAATGAATATTACACAATGAACGTCCCTGATATCAGAATCATGTTTACTATCGCTGACCTGTATGACATGAAATTTGCTATTTTGTGGCAGTAGGACTGTAAAGATATAAAGTTACTCTATAAATAGTTGCAGAAAGGAATAACAAGATAGCGTTCATGGGTTCAAGGGCCATTCAGAAAACTGATCGCTGAGGGAAAGAAGCTGTTGTTTAGTCATTGAGTGTGAATCTTCAGGCTCCTGTCCTCTGCCCCAATGTTAATGATGAGAAGAGGACATGTCCTGGATGGTGAGGAAGGTGAGATGGCACACATTGAGAAGGATTCTGGATCCTTTTTATTTGATGGGATCTTCTTGAGGCACAGCCTCTTAAAGATGTTCCACTGGTGGGGGGGAGGGGTTCTGCCTCTGATGGATCTGATTGAATTTATAAACACTGCAGCAACTTGCAATCTTGTCCATTGGAGTCTCTGTGCCAGGCTGTGGTGCAACCACTTAGAATATTCTCCACTATGTATGTCAAATTTTGTAAGAATATTTAGTGACATCCTGAATTTCCTCAAATTCCTAATGAACTAGTCACTGGTGTGTGTCCTTCAGGGATTGACTGGTGAAATTTCTGAAATGATGTTATCATGTGTGACCTAGTGGCAGAAAAAAATGATTCTCAATTGCTTAACACTGCAAAAAAAAAAGTGCAGTGCTCTGCAGTTGAATTTGTAACCAATTGAATTTCCAGCCAATTGTCTTTTACTGTGGATCGACCTATAGTTCTAGTGTAATTTAAACTGTGTGTGGGCCTGGAAATAAGAATATAGATTTATTCACAAATTGTGGGCATCTCATAATGTCTTGAGCTGCTGGCAATGGCAGCTGCTGTTGGCACTTTCTTTTACTTGCATCAGCACAAAATGATGACTCATAGATAATGGTACCAGGAAACATATATTATGATCTGATTTGACAACTTTTTTGGACTTGATGCGTAACTCTCCAGAGTCTAGTTAGCCACAAGGAATAATACAAATGTCAGGATCATCCCAATTACCCACTTACTCATGTAGGTTGTAATGGTTTCTTTTATAGTCCTGTGTATTGAAGTGAAATAAATCCATTCAGCTCATTAAAATAAAAACAGTGACTTACATGTTCAAAAGATTTAAATATACTGCCATCAACAAAATATGAAAGTTGTTAAATTGTCACTAATCTTATTAACTGGGCCTGTTTGCCTATAAGTAAGTGTAGCCCACTGTGCACCCTGGATACTGAAGATGGTTTTCTCCCAGTGTTCCTTCCCTCCTTCCATTCTTAAGGCATTCTGTAATATTATTTCAATCACCTTGCATACATCAGGCCATTTAGTGAAGAATGATCTCAGCCTGAAATGTTGACTATCTATTCAGTTTGGTAGTTGCTGCCTGACCTGAGTTCCTCCAGCATTTTGTGTGTGTTGCATTGAGTATTGCACCCAATGTCTGGTAAGTTCCTGGAGGCAAACATTTGTCCATCCACTCTTAAAGGAGAAATCTAAGTTGCGGAGAAAATCATCTTTGAATGTGGCTTGGATGGAGTATTTTTTTACTTAACAATTGTGGAAGGCTCATCCAACTTGTTTGATGATTCACCTTCAGTAGCGACTTGGCTTATCATCGCTGGCTTATGCTTGGCTCGGCTCTGCCCTAGCTTCTTGTACAGCTGAGTTTGTATAAGGTGATCTGAGCTGCTCAGGAGATATTCCACAATGAAACAGAAGATATGCACCTACCCCTTTGTTTTCCACTTTAATTATATAATCTCAGTCAGTAGTTGTGTGTTCATTTAATGATATAATCATGTGACCACTGACTGATTTTACTTTCACTGTGGAGAATGCAGACCGCTGTTTGGGAATGGAAGGTCTGTTCATGTAGCTTTGTATTGTTTGTCCGCTCAGATCCTTGTTGCTGTGCTGGCTCATACAGCTGATGCCTGAAATCACTGTGGGTCCATCGTGCAGTCTTGACCAAGTACTACAGATTCGTACTTAATACTTCACTCTCACTGACCCCTTAGCACCCAATAGCATTAATGTTGTGAATTATTTTCTGTGTATCAAATTTGCTGTTCGATATTGTGATTTTTCTATTTCCTGAAGAAGAAAGTTGTGAGGAGCAGGCAGCCCAGGACATCTACAGTGTAATTATAAGAGTGGCAAGCTGTTTTCATTCATAGAAAACTCTTGTACTCTTTGTTTTATAGTTATGTAAATCCATTATGGAATTGTAATGGAGAGAGGATTGGAAGGTAATTGCTTTGCAACAAATAACACAAAGAATATTCTCTGATAATGCATTCAGAAATTGCACCTTTGGGTGTCGTCATCCAGTTGAAGAGTTTGGAGTTTTTATCCACTACCCTGCAAATAGGTTGTCTGCTGTTAACATATCACCCAAGTGGCTAATGCCTCTTAACTTGCAAACATTTTCTCCTGTGATAAGTCAGGCTATGCCTGGAATACGTGTGCGATGTTCTCCCAAAGTCCAAGTCAAAAGTTGTGTGTATTGACATATGCACAACTACATGTTTACACAGGTAAAGTGGAAGTCTTACTCACGGCCACATCACAGACATAAAGCATGGTAACTAGCAGTCACAAGGAAAACATAAACATAAATTATACCTAACTATTACAAGAAAGAATGCAACTGGAACAAAACAATCACTGACCATTTTAATGCAAGCTGATTAAAGTGGTCATAGTGTTGCTGGCTGAAATGTAGTGATTAGGTTTGTGCTAGTTGGGTCAAGAACTGAATGGTATAAGGGAAGTAGCTTTTCCTGAACTTGATCTTCTGGGGCTTCAGGCTTCTGTTTGTCCTGTCCAGTGGTAGCTGTGAGTGGATACTATGGCCAAGATGGTTAGGATCTTTGATGATGGATGTTGCCTTCTTGAGGCAGTGCCGAGGGGGAGGGATGTGCCCATGATGTATTGCAGCTTTGTTATGATTGTGTTAAGGTGCATTTTCAGTGTTGTTGCTCTCTCTGTATGTTAGCTTTGACTAAACTGATAGTGACTTTAGTCACACAAAAGAGAGTTAAAGGTTAGAGTATCTGCAGAGATAATATGAGAACAAAGTCAAAACTAATCAAAGCTCCTTTACGTCAACATTTCCCACCTTTAGTGAAAGGCTCCTGCTCCAAAGCTGATGCCAGATCACTTTAGTTTTTCTAGTATTTTCATCATTACTTGCCAATTGCCAGCCTTGGCAGCTTTTTCTTTTGTATTATGAAGTACTGTATACTCATTTGGTGGAAGCACAGAGAGTGCTTCTCTGATGGTATCCAATTTGACGTTAGGAAAGGAGAATAATTCTGTGGTTTCATGTCTGGTCTAGAATCATGGTATACAACAAATCCAAATGGTTTTAAGTTCATCAAATAACTAAATAATGCAACTTATTACTTCATAGTGTTGTCGCCAAAAAGAAAATAACTAAAATGATTGGGCCTAGAACACAACTCAAGCATTCTTTTTATTCTCCTTGTGCAGAAGGAGAACAGCATGGACCCCGTCATTCACACTGTTCTGGTCTGAACAGAAAACAGACTTTTTGCACAGAATTTGCTTATCAGTTACGGATATTGACCATATGGTAAATCGTCTATGCTTGAATTCTTTGCTTGCAAGATCAGTCAGCATTCACACTAAAGGTGTTTAAAGTCACTGTTACAAATGTCATTCCCATAGGAGTTATCTTTTCCCTGGTATAAGTTCCTATTTGGATATCTGCGGGTTTCAATTCTATATCTTTGAAATGTTGATCAAACTCATTTTGTGGTATGATTGAAACAGCTGAGCCAGTGTCCAATTTTGTTTTAATTATTTTGCCGTTCACAAGTCATGTTGCTTGTGTCTTGTTCAGTTTCTCATAAGTCTCAAGACTAGCCATTCCTGTGTCGCTCTCATAACCAGATTTTTCATCAATAGCATGCAGATTAGTGCTTTTTGAAACTGCAACTTGTCACTTTATCTTTTTCTGTTCCCTATGTAGTCCATTTATTTTTATCTGCCCAACATGCTCTTTGTACGTGTCCTACTTTGTTGCATTTTCTGTAAGTTATGTATTAAAACCTGCAATTGGTCTAGTGTATATGAGCTCCTGCTACAAAAGTAGTACAATTTGTTCCGTCAGGGAAGTCTCCATCTAGACACTGTAATTTTGTTCATGCTCACTTATTACTGACTGCAACTCAATTGCGTCTCTGTCCGCCATTTCCATTGATACAGCAATTTCAACTGCTCTCCTAAATGTGAGTTGTGCTTCAGTTAGAGTTGTTTGTGAATTCTTTCTTGTAAGATTCCATAAACTAAATGATCTGTCAGTGCATCATTAAGTTTATCACTGAACTGGCAACATTCAGACAATTTCTTCAATTCAACCATGTGAGCTGAAATTGACTCACCTACCTTTTGATTCTGCTAATGAAACCGATAGTGTTCTGCAATGGACAGTGGTTTTGGTTCTAAGTATTCCTGTATCACATTAGAAGGGTCAAACTTCTAAGCAAGCTGCTTTTCCACCAATTGCACTTAGTAAAACTGACACTTGTTTCTCATTGGCTATTACATTTGCTTCAAAATACTGCTCAATTCATTCAGTATATATCAACCAGTTATCTGTTGTGTAATTGCATGCACCTCTCTTTCCAATGTAGTCAGCCATGTCTTTTTAAAAAATTGTTGTTATCACCTTGTACTGGCTGTTTATGAACCCATGAAATTCATCCATTTTCTGCCTTTTTAAAAATTTGACTGTCATTCTCTTCCCCCTTCTGAAGAAAAAAAAGTGCTGCTCTTTTTTATGACTCGAACATCTTTCTTCCCTTCTGAAGAAAAAAATGTGCCATGCTTATTTTTTAAACTCTTGTCCCACTGCACTTCAACAGATAGGTAGTTGACTTGGGTTCATTTTAAAACTTACTTGTCACCTCTGTTATGTTTTGTAACTCCAGAAATTAATTGCAAGATGAACGCAGAAACCTGGGAGAATATACATGCTTCATTTTTACGTGGCGGACATTCAAGGTGGTGGTGTAATGACCTATGAAATTCATGTACTTTTACATATAGCCATAATGAATTATGTAAACAACAAAGAATGCTTAATCCAACAATATATTTACAATATTATTGAAATATTAAATATGCAAGTTGCTCTCACCTCAGATTCTGCCTGACATGCTGAGTGTTTCCATTACTTTCTGATTTTGTTTTTGATTTCCAGTTCCACTTGCTGAGCATTCCTCATCTTTGCTTCCCTCTTCTGCCTCCATGTCTCACATCATCCTAAACATCTCCCAAGTCTTTCATATTAGTGTATACCCTTCCCCAGATTCCATCCCTCATCATTTCCTTTTCTCTGTTCCATTGTTTATCCCTCACCATTTCAGTGATTTCATCCTCACTTCTCTTTTTCATGTTCTGCTCTCCTGAACTTCCTTCCATTTTACTTGTATCCTTTGCCAATATTGCCCTCACTTTTTGCTCACAACCCTTTCCCTCTTCATTCCTTTCACCTTCTGTCTCCTCACTTTCTCTATTCCTCCCCATTCCTGTTCCTTTTTCATTCTTTTCCTTTTTTCCCATCACCTCTCTCCTTCCTCACTTACTTTCTGTCCTGCTTCCCAGCTCCCTTTCTAGTTCCCTGCTCTCCCTAATTGTTTGTATGTGTACATGCATACATAGGTACAGAGGAGTTGTCAGGGGTAAGTTTTTTTTCTACACAGAGAGTGGTGAGTGCATGGAACGGGTAGTCGATGACTGTGGTGGAAGCAGATACGACAGAGTCTTTTAAGAGACTTTGAACAGGTGCATGGAGCTCAGAAAAATAGAGTGCTGTTGGTAATCCTAGGTAATTTCTAAGGTAAGGTCATGTTTGGCACAGCTTTGTGGGCTAAAGGGCCTGTATTGTGCTTAGGTTTTCTATGTTCTATACGTACCATGTGCATGAACATAAAGCACAGAAGCAGGAGTAGACTACCCAGACTTGCTCAGCCATTGGGTCCTTTGGATTTATTGATATTAAGCCCCATTAGTTACGCCAATACTTTAATGAATGTTCATTTTGTTCAATTCATTCAATCTAGACCTGTAATTATCCATTATTTCTGGGAAGATTTTGCTATCTTCCTTTGTGAAGGCAGATGGAAATTAGATTGAGTGTTCTGCCTTTTTGGTATTCCCTGATATTCTTTTTCACGTCTTCGTTGTGACCACATTCTAATGCCCTTCCCTTGGACAACATCGGTGGCGTGGAGAGGGGGAGACTTGCAGCTTGGGGAACTGCCGGTCTTCCATTAAAAAAAAACACCTTGCCCAGGCTTACGCCCTGGAAACTTTCCAAGGCGCAAATCCGTGGTCTATCGAGACTAACAGAGGTCTACCCTACTGTATCCACATTAACATTAGCTTTTCTGTAGAAAATCTTGTTATCTATTTTTATCATTCTTGTTAGTGTACACTCACGTTTTACTCTCTTTTGCTTTTATTGTCAATGACTCAGTTCTCCTGTACTGAATTCTAAAATATTCCCAATTGGCGGGATTACTGCTTTTTTTTCACAATATTACGCATATTTTCCTTTGAACTAATACCATCTTTAACTTTCTCTTGATAGCAATGTTTGAACCACTTCATGATTGAATTTTTATTGCCATTAAGGAAAGCATGTTATTGTAAACTGTTTATCAGTCTGTTAAATGTTAGCCATTGCTTATATATAGTCATATCTTTCTAATATTTTCCAATCCACCACTGCCAACTCATGACTCAGTCTTGGTAAATTGCTTTGCTCAAGTTGACTACCAGATCATCAGTTTTGTTTTTGTGTATGAGGGAGGTTTGTGTTTCTTTCTCTGAAAGTGAACACTTCTCAATGCTTGCAGTTTTCTTTACTTGTGTTGGTCAACCTTTATCTCATTAAATATTGCAGTTCATCATTTTCTGTAATCACGTGGAATACAGAATGAAACACAGTGCAGCAATCACTTTAGTGAAGTGGAAGAAAATATTGTTTTATAAAGGGAATGACAGCCTCTAGAGAAAGTTGATCCCCAGCAGCGTGATAATGAGTGAGCAGTTTGGAAAAGTGTGTGTTTATGTCTGGCCTGCAGGCTTAATAAGTGCTTTTAGAACATTGGAACTGATATAGAAAGGAAATTGTGGGCTGAAGTATATGTTTCAGTTGACAGGAAATTTAATTACATTTCCAAATATCAAGCAGTGTTTATGAGGTTCGAAAAGCATGAATGCATGTGTCCAAACAGAAGCCTCTAAATGGGGTAGGTGCCTTTTAATTGTACTTGGCACACCACACCACACGTATGGCTCTGGTTAGTGAATTGTGGACATGCTATTTTGGCACCGGAAGCACGGTGACTTGCAGGCTGCCTCCAGCACATCACAGAAAAAGTGATGATGCAAAAGACGCGATTTTACTATGTGTTTCGATATTTCAGTGTATGTGTGACAACAAAGCTCATCTTTATATAAAAAAAAATGATGCTACCTAGCAGTGAACAGAATTGGATTTGCGGTTTTGCCATGTTCTCCAGTTCGATCTCTTGATCCTCCCCAGGTTTAGTTATTCCACCAGTGGTGCCTCTGCTTTGAATACTGTCATTCCCACTGGACCTCCTTTTAAGATGCTCTGTTAAATGCACCCTACAGAGAACATGCAAGGTCACTGTTGAGCCTGTGTTGCTGGAATATGAGGTAGCAGGACTAACGAGTATGCTGCCCACCAAGTGTATTGGAACGCTAACACATGCACCTTGTCATCCAAGCTGCATGCTGTCCTGCCCTGACTTAAGCTCCAGGGTTCAACCCCATTGTCACTGGAACTTTGCCCCGATAACATTACGGAATACTTTTCACCAGAAGAATTGCAGCAGTTCAGGAATGTGGATCACCACAACAATCTCGAGGGCAATTAGGTGTAAGCGAGGTGGTGGAGGTTGGATGTGCCGAAGAGTAGCCTTTTGCATTTTGTTTTTGAAGCACATGATGCTTATGGTAGTACATAGGTATCATTTGAGGGGGCAATTTGTACTAGTGCTTTAAAGATTGATGCGCTCATTCAGGCAGGTGAAGACTGTTCCATTACTGGTTCAACAGTGCACTGGTGATGGATTTCGATTGGAGCTGAAATATCTGTAAGCATTTTGCCAAACTCGGCAATTAGCCAATCTTCCAAATGGCTCCATTACAGACTTGGAGCAAGAGTGACTTAAGATGGGGAAAAGGTTTTTGGTGTCAAGAAGTTAGTTGCTCACTGCAATCTCTAATGTGCTTTTGTAGCTATTGTATTCCCCATGGCTGATCTAATTGCATTTCTGGTCAGTTGTAATTGTCAGGATGCTGATGGTGAGCAACTCTAGCAATGGGAGTGCCATTGAATGTTCAGGGTATATACTCTCTGTTGTTGGAGGTGGTCATTGCTTGACCCTTGTGTAGCACAAAGTTACCTTCTGCTTAATCAGCTCATGAATGATTGTTGTGTAGATCTTGCAGCACACGGGTTTGAGCTGCTTCGTTTGCTAAAGGAACTGTCTTATAAGGTCATTAATATAGGAGCTGAAGACTTTGCCCTGAGGAACACCTGCAGAGATGTCCTGACGATTGACTTCCAGGATCTGCAACCGTCTTCCTTTGGTGAGCAATAACCAGAAATAGAGAGTCTGTCTATTTTTGACCATTGATTTCAGTGTTACCCGGGCAGCTCAATGCCACGTGAGATCAGGTTATGCCTGGAGGTCAGGGATGGTTATTCCCACCTCATCTCTGGAATACAGTTTGTTGGCCCACTTGTGTACCAAGGCTGTGAAGTGGGCTGGAGCCAGGGGATGCTGGCAAAATCCAAACTGGGCATTAGGTGTGCAGGTTATTACGTGAGGAAGTAGAAAATGGGACAGTTGGACTGCATAGGAATAAGAAATGTATAAAACAGAATGGGCCAGATGCTGACAACTGAGATTTACTTGGATGGGCATCTTGGTTGATGGGGACCAGTTGAGCTGAAGGAGTTGGTTACATGCTGTATGTCTCCAGGACAGTACTGTTAGTGAACTTTTCCACTTTTTTGTTGATGGAGAGGAGATTGGGCATTCAACGCCCATATTGGATTTGTCCTGCTTTTTGCATACCTAGTCAATTACATCCATCTTTAAGGACCCCCATCAACCAGGACATGTCCTCGTTTCATTGCTATCATCAGAGAGGAAGTACAGGAGCCGGAAGGTACACGCTCAACATTTTAGGACAGCTTCTTCACCTCCACCATCAGATTTCTGAACAGACAATAAACCAATCTATCAGCATTACCTTACTATGTTTTTGCTCTATTTTTGCACTACTTAGTTAATTCAAGTAATTTTATATATAAATCTGATTCTGATTTTCCATCTTGTTGGGTAAATTTGACTGCATATGTGTAAGGAAGATGCACAGTTTCATGAAGTGTTCCATTTTTCATTTACCACAGACAGTTCACCAGGAATGTAACAGTTCCTTGAAGAGCTTGCAATGAGTTGCAATATTAAAGTTGCTATGTGTTTGCATTGCAGCTGCTGAATTTAATATGATAACTGAACAAAGATAGGTAGATTATTAAGTTGTTCTGTATTTTTTGCTGCACTCTTTATGAAAACAAATAGGTGCTTTTAGGTATGTTAAGTCTGTATTTAGATGAGAGAAACTCTTAGCGTTGTCTCTTAAAGAAAAAAGAGTTGAAGAAATTTCTTTGCACCTGGCCCCATGGGCTTTGCTTGTAGAAGAAGATCGAGTCCTGATTACATTAAATAATGAATACACTCAAAAGATCGGGAAAGTTGCTATTGGAATATCTGTTCCTTCGTCTTTTAAAGATTTGTAAAGCTGGAAGTAGTGTGATAGCTGAGAGTTAATTTATTCTTTCTTCAAAACCTATGCCAATACATTTAAGATATTAAATATGCATTACCCTTGTAGAAATCTTAGAAAATTTCAGCACATTGAGAAGTTTTTTGACCTGCTCTGTCTGCGTCAAAAGAAAGTGATTCTGCCCACTTGCACGATCTAGAACCAGGTCCTTAAGTACACATCAATATATTTTTGAAAGTTCTCTACCACAGGCACCGAGTTCTAAACCCCTACCTTTACCCTAGGTGAAGAAACTTTTCCTCATCTCCCCTCTAATCCTTGTAGTGATTGCTTTACTTCAACATTCTCTGTGACGAAACTGGTCCTCCCTGTTTACCTCAGCACCTTCCAGATTTTCATTATTGTGTTTAGTCTCCCTTCTGCTTTCTCTTCAAATAAAACAACCCCATTTCTATGTAGTGTTTTTCATTAGCTTTAGATACAATTTTACTAAAATGGTAACACAAGGCATTTTAGTGTGAGCTTTCGGAGCTGAGAAGCTGAAGGGCTGGTTCTTCTCACTACTAGACTTTGCTTTTGATTAGGCAGTTCTTGAACTTATTGTGTGCATTTCTGGTGGCTGCACTGCAGGAGCAGAGAAGGCATAGAGGAGATTCACAAGAATGTTGCTTGGCCTGGACGGTTTGAGAGATGAGGTAGATTTGGGTTCCTGAGTGAATGAGGCAGAGGTGTCATTCTAGAGGTGTATAAATATACGAGGGGTATAAATGGGGTACTTAATCAGAATCTGTCTTCCATGGTAGGGATGTCTAAAACTAGTGGGGACCTGTTTAAGTGAGAGAGATCATGTTTAAAGGGGATCTGAGGGGTAAGTTTTTCACCCAATTGGAGCTGTTATCTGGAATGCCAGAGGAGGTGATGGAGGCCAGTTTAGTAACCACATTTTAGAGGCATGCGGGCAGGTACTTGAATGAGTAAGGCGTAGGTGGATGTGGAATTAATGAGGGGATTGGGTTTAGTATAGATCGATAGATGTGATGGTAGACACAGACATAATGAACCACAGTCCCTATTTCCATGCTGTACCACTCTTTGACACAATGATAAGGTGTTATAAATAAAAGGAAGCATAACCTGTTTTAGCAGACCTAAGGGCAGATAAATCCCCAGGACCTGATGAAATGTATACCAGACTCATATGGGAGCGAGGGAGGGGGTTGCTGAGGTCTTGACATAGATTTTTTGACAGATTGGAAAAAGCTGCAGGAAGTTGTAAGCTCTGCCAGCTCCATCTTTGGGACTAGCCTCTCCACCTTCAAAAGGCCACGCTTCAAGTAGGCTGCATCCATCACCCAGGATGTGCCCTCTTCTCAATGCTACCATCAAGGAGGAGGTGTAGGAGTGTGGAGGCACACACTCGACGTTTCAGGAACGGGTTCTTCCCCTCCGCTATCAGATTTCTGAATGGACAATGAGCCCATGAACACTTAACTCAGTTTTTTTTGCTCTCTTTCTGTGCTACTTGTTTAATTTGTTTTCTATTTTTATATGAACTTATTGTAATTTATAGTTTTTATGTATTGCAATACCTGATTCTGATTCTCTTGGCTTTCTTTAAGGTATCTGGTATCTGGGGAATGCAAATGTACCTTTCTTCAAGAAATGCAGCAGGGATAAAGGTAGTAATTACAGGCCTGTGAGTCTAGCGTTGTTGGTAGGAATGACACTAGACTCATAGGGGATTAACATGGTAACAATAGGCCTGAGTGTGTAGGGTTATTAGTAAGAAAGGTTTGGACGAGGTCCTAAGACACAAAATTACAAGGCGCTTGTAAAATCAGGAATTACTTGACGGTATTCAGTATGGCATAGTCGGGAGAGATCCTGATGTAGTCTACATAGCTTTCAGTATAGTCCCTGACAAGCTCGAGAAAGAAAAAGGCATTGAGATCAATGGCAAGTTGGCAAACTGGATAGAAAATTGATTTGGTAACACAAGGCAGACAGGGATGATGGAAACAACACACACAAAATGCTGGTGGAACACAGCAGACCAGGCAGCATCTATAAGGAGAAGCACTGTTGATGTTTTGGGCCGAGACCCTTCATCAGGGATGATGGAAAGTTGTTTTTGTCATTGGAAGCCTGTGATTGATGGCATTCACAGGTGTTGGGACCATTGCTGTTCGTTGGATTTTGGATGTGAATGTAAGCAATGTGTTAAAGTTCTCAGCTGACGTGGAACTTGTGGTGTTGATAGTGAGGTGGGTAGACCTGGGCTGCAGGACAATATTGACAAGACTGTAAAATGCACGGAGTATTGGAACATTCTTCTGGTAAGTGTGAGATGGTACCCTTTGGGAGAACTAAAGGTAGGATATGCAAGGACCTTTGTTTATAATTCCAATCGCTTCAATTGAACCACAAGTAAATAAGGTGGTGAAGAAGGTAAATTGAATGTACTTTCGATAACTACGTCTGGATTTCAAGAAGAGTAAAGTTATGGTAAAACTCTGTTTAGCCCATTACTGGGTGCAGTTCTGGTGGCCACACTGTAAGAAGGACACAACTGCATTGAAGAGGCTGCAGAAGATGTTCACCAGAGCATTGCCTAGGTTGCAGCATTTTATTTCTGCGAAGACTAAACATCAAGACTGGCCAACACCAATGTGCAAGAAAAGATAAACTGTGCAAATAAAATTAATCCTGAGAACATGAGTTTGTAAAGAGTTCTTGAAAGTAAGTCTGTGGGCTGTAGAATCAGTTCAGAGTAGTGATGAATGAAGTTATCCACAGGAGTCTGGTCGTTATAAGGTAATAACTGTTCCCAAACCTGGTGCTGTGGGACCTAATGCTTGTGTACTTTCTGTCTGATGGTCACAGCAAGAAGGCATGGCTTAAATGAAGGGGATCTTTGATAACGGATGCTAGTCTTTTTGCAGCGGTGTTCTGTGTAAAAGTACTCATTGGTGGGTAGGGCTTCGCCTGTGAAGGACTGGGCTGTGTCCACCACTTTCTGTAGCCTTTCCCATTCATAAAATTCTATTGTTTTTCTTTTTTTCCTATAAATGCCTGGTAGAAAATAAATCTTTGCACTTTGATAATAAGCTTGCTTTCAACTGGGTAACTCAATTCAAAATATACTTTTATTGCATCCTAAGTTAAGACAAGGTCCTGATGTAGTAAAGAAAGGCACCAGACTGTGTGCAGTGCGAATTCTGCTTCATACATTACTACTCTCATGAGTGCTTTTATAGAAATACTACAAATTAACTGTGGAGGGTGAGTTCTTGTGACTTTTCTCAATATATTGTTAGTTACTGTCATTGGTCTTCCTGAGCCATAGTTCGTAATTCCAAACTATCGTGCATTCCAGTACAACCTCTTTGTACACACTTTTCGATTGGAACGCAAAGACAATCTTTTAAAGCTCTGTGGAAATCTGTAAAATTTTGTGAAATGCAGACAATCGAAATACAAAGCCTTTCAAATCTGAGTAACACTAGTACAATTTTGCTAAAAGAAAAGTTTTTTTAAAAGTGGTAGTTCATAGTGTCACCTGTGGTTCTTGCCTATGAACCAGGTAGTTTTGGGTTTAATTCCCCCTCGAGAGACTTGAAAACAAAATTTAACTGATTCCTTAACCTAGTCCTGCACTGGAATTGGCCCATCTTTCAGATGGGCTGTGCTTTACATCTCAGGAAAGCAGAAGAATACCAGTGGAAAATACTATATTGTCTATTTCATATTTATCCTTCAGTCAGCATCACTAAAATAAATGAGGCTCTTATAGGATTGCTATGTGTATGATCCTGCTTTGTGTAAATTAGATGGTGTATGACTGAATGAATTAGCCAACACACTTTTTGTCCCCCTTCCCTCTGGGAGAATGGTCAGGAGCATGAAGATACGTACGGCCAGATTTGGGAACAGCTTCTTTCCAACTGTGATAAGACTGCTGACCCGGATCTGGGCCGTACCTTCCAAATATCCAGTCCTGACTTGCACTACCTGACTTTCCCTTTTCTATTTTCTAATTATGATTTACAATTTAAAATTTTATTATATTTAATTTGATTTGTACTTCAGGGAGCGCGAAGCATAGAATCAAATATCACTGTGATGATTGTACGCTCTAGTATCAATTGTCTGGTGACAATAAAGTATTCCTTGCTGTAGGGAAGGCACCTAAATTGTACTTTTGCTATGAAATGCTTTGTAACATTTTGAGGTCAGATGAAGGATAATATCAATTAAACTCTTTGCAATAAATGTTCCCATACTGCTGTGCATCACCTAGAACTAAAATAAATATATCTTTTTGTAGTATTTCTATAGAAACACTCATGAGAGTAGTAATGTATGAAATAGAAACTGCACTACACACATTTTTGTGCCCTCCTTTACTATCACAGGGCCTTGTATTAACCTAGAATGTAATACAAATATATTTTTGAAATGAGTTTCCCAAATAGATGGTTACACAGATAATATAGTAGAGGGGAGGGGGTAAATGAAACAGCAGACCTGTTTAAAAACACTGACATAGGTACCCATTTGCACTTTTGAATAATCAAATTCTATGAGTAATAAGTGTTTGACCAAATATTTTTTTTAAAGTTTCTCCAATTTTCTCTTCCTCACAAGTTGAAGGATCATGAGCATTTGTCGCAGAAATTACATATTGCCTACAAGGCACATTTTGAATGCATTTGTTCAAACCAATTACCATTTTATTATTTCAAGCAGAGCGTGGAGACACAACAGCACTTTTAACCAGGTTTTTCATACTTTGTGCCCTGCAGAGTCACTCAGTCATTTGCAACTTCCAGGCTAGTTCTGTCAATTCTCTTAATCCTGGGGATTAATCTTTACTTGCAGCATGGCTAATTAGAGGTGGTGCATTTACTTCTCAAATTGTAGTTGCAGTCGGTTTGGGAAGCGAGCCTTGCAACACTAAGTTCTGAGCCCATCAGATACTGTGGTTCATTAATTTAGCAAGCATGAAACCTGGAAGCAGCTGAGACACAGGCTCCCTTGAAATTTTACACTGCAGTTAACCAAAGACTTTTTTTCCCCTGAAATTAAAATAGAACTGACTCGGTTATAAAATCTGCCATAAGGCTCTCAAAACATTGTGAAATTATTTTCCTAAACTGCTACAGTTTTCTTCCCAATAGCTGGTTGCTTGCCAGGCCCTGTAACTAATACTGGAGAATTGGTGCAAATCTCCAGGCACAATTTCTGGCAGAATTAGCAAAACAATATACTTTATTAAAAAGCCAAGTTATTTTATAGCTGAGGGCCAATTATTCTGACATGTTTAGAAGCCACAACTATAGTAGGTATTTCAAACATCCACTGCTCAATAATTCATTCAGATTTGAGAGAGGCTTGTAATTCGTATTCTGTCTGGGTTTGATTCACAGTACTCTATTTAATAAATGTTGTAGTATGTTGTCATTTTTTTCAATTTCATTACAAAAATTAATATCATCGTTGCTGTTCTACCCAAGTTCTTGTGCCATCTTCATTTCATTCTTGGATGAATTATGTCCAAATGACATTTAATTCCGATTCTTACTTCCCTTTCTTTTTGTCTTGCAAACTACTTCAGAGGTACCAGAAATAAACTACTTTTATCTTCAGCAAGGTTTCTCATCAACCCATGGATCCAAGCTGCCTTCCTTCTAACATGCACAGCTTTGATTTCGCCAGGTCCTCAGGTTTCTCCACAGCTTGCTGATGTGAACATTATATTACATGATTGCGGACCAACCTACTCCAGAATTATTAATCCTCTTGATATTATTTTCTAGGTATCCCAAGGAATTGTTCGCAATAGACTTCAAATGAATTTTCGATTTTGTTGCTGTTAACCTCAATAACGTATTTTCAGAGTACTTCCCTTCATTTCTGTTATGACAGTGGAGATTATAGCATTACGAAAGGTTTATTTTGATTTTGTTCCTCTGTAAAAGGTTGTAAAGAAGAAACATTTAGTGAATGCCATAATTTCCCCCTTTTGATTTACTTTTCTCTCAGTAAAGCATCTTGTCCATCATGAGGCTTTTATCTGTCAGAAAACAACTTGTTCAGGATCAATTTAATGCTACAGATGCTGTGAAGAAAACTAAGTCTTAGATTAGTTTTAATTAAACAGAATATGCAGAGTATTCTCAGTAGGTCTAACAGTATCTGTAGGGAGATCGAGATAACGCTCCAGGGCAATGATTTTCCATCATAACAAAGGATAGCCTGAGGTAAAAGTGCAGATTGCTTCACTTTGAATGCATTGTAACTACAAAGTTCATAGTTCATTGTAATAAAAAATAAAACAGAGTTTAGAAAGGGATAAGACTTCACTCAAAGTTCAAAGTATATTTATTATCAAAGTACATATATGTCAGCATATACACCCGAGAGTCATTTTCTTGTGGACATGCTCAATAAATCCATAATAGAATAGTAACTATGATGGAATGAATGAAAGACTGTACCCATTTGGGCATTCAACCAGTGTGAAAAAGGCAATAAACTGTGCAAATACACAAAGAAAGAAAGAAAAATAAAATAAATAAGCATTATATATCAAGACATGAGATGAAGAGTCCTTGCAAGTGAGTTTATGAGTTGTGGGAGCATTTCAATGATGGGGCAAGTGAAGTTGAGTCAAGTTATTCCCTTTGGTTCGAGAGCCTGATGGTTGAGTGGTAAGAACTGTTCCTGAACCTGGTGGTGTGAGTGCTGAAGCTCCTGTACCAACTTCCTGATGGCAGCAATGAGAAGAGAATATGTTCTGTGTGATTGGGGTCCCTGATGATAGATTCTGCTTTCCTGTGACATATTTCATGTAGATATGCTCTATGGTGGGGAGGACTTTACACATGACGGACTGGACTGTATCCACTAATTCTGTAGGATTTTATGTTCAAAGGGATTGGTGTTTCCATACCAGACTGTGATGTGCAGGCAAAATACTCTCCAATACACATCTTTTATAGAAGTTTGTCAGGGTTTTAGATGTCATGCCGAATCTTCGCAAACTCCTAAGGAAGTAGAACTGCTGCCATGCATTCTTTGTAATCTACTTGCTTACTGAGCCCAGGACAGATCCTCCAAAATAATAGCACCAAGGGGTTTAAAGTTGCTCACCCTCTCCATCTCAGATCCTCCGATGAGGACTGGCTCATGGACCTCTAGTTTCCTCCTTCTGAAGTCAATCATCATTTCTGTAGTCTTGCTGACATTGAGTAAGGGGTTTATTGTTGTGCACCAGTCAGCCAGATTTTCAATTTCACTCCTATATTCTGATTCGTCACTACCTTTGATTTGGCTTACAGCAGTGGTGTCCTCAGCGAATTTGAATACGGCATTTGAGCTGTGCTTAGCCACGTCATAACTGTAAAGTGGCTAGAGCAGGGGGCTGAGCAGACTGCCTGGTGGTGTACCTGTGTTGATGGAGATTGTGGAGGAGATGTTATTGCCAATATGAACTGACTGGGGCCTGCAAGTGAGGAAATCCAGGATCTAATTACTCTAGAAGATATTGAGGCCAAGCTCTTGAAACTTATTGATTAGTTTTGAGTGGATGATGGTATTGAATACTGGACTATAAGTGATAAAGAACTTTCTGATATATGCATCTTTGCTATCCCAATGTTCCAGGATTCAGTGAAGAGCCAATGAGGTGGCATCTGCCATGGACCTATTGCTCTGTAGGCAAATTAGAGCAGATCCAGTTTACTTCTCAGGCAGGAGTTGATGTGTTTCATCACCAACCTCTCAAAAGAATTAATTACTATGGATGTATGTGCTACTGGAAGATGGTCATTGAGGCAGGTTACCATGTTCTTCTTAGGCACTGGTATAATTGAAGCCTGCTTGAAGCAGCTGGGTACCAGAAAGTGCTGAAGCAAGAGGTTGAGGATCTCATTGAACACTCCAGCCAGTTGATCTGCACAGGTTTTAGTGTTTGGCCATATACCCCATCTGGGCTGGATGCTTTTTGTGGGTTCACCCTCCTGAAGGCTGCTAGCATGTCAGCCTCAAAGACTGAAATCACAGGATCATTGGGGCTGTGAGAATTTTTGACTGTTTCTTCATATTTTGACTGTCAACGTGACCATAGAAGCTCTGCCACAACCGTCGAGCATCCTTTTTAGTCTGGAATTGCCACTTTGCCCCTGAAATGGCTTCCAAAGAGATCATATATGGACTCTTGTAACTTTCTTGGTAACCAAACTTGATTGCCTTTGATTTGGCCCTCAGCAGATTGCAGATCTCATGGTTCGTCCAGGGCTTCTGGTTGGTGAAGGCTCCAAATGATTCTGTGGGACCACACCCTAGATCTGTTTTAATAACGTCCGTGACAGCCATGTTGTATTCATTCAGATCCATGGACAAACCTTTGAACACAGCCCAGTCCAAGGACTTGAAGCAATCCCATAGCCTCTCCTCTGTCTCCTGCGACCAACTCTTAGTTGTCCTAAAATGTTGAGCTTTGCTCTTTAGCCTCTGTATGTATGCAGGTAGAAGAAGGAGAGCCTAGTGTTCCGATTCACTGAAATGCTGTCTGGGCACCTTAACCTCAAGCAACACGGAGACAATTTGAGAAGAGGATTGGTGAATACAGGACAGAAGGTGCTATATTTGAATGCACCCTGCATATGAAACAAGGTAGTTGAGTGCAGGGCATAGGTAGAAATTGGCAGATTTGACATTTTTGACATCACAGAGTCGTGCTTGTAAAAAAGATCACAGCTGGGAGCTAAACATTCAAGGATATTGAAAAAACTATGTGGGTGGGGGGGGGGGCTCTGTTGGTAAAAAATAAAATGAAATTAACAAGAAGTGACAAAGAATGGTGTAGAATCCTTGTAAGTAGGATTAAGAAACAGCAAGCGTAAAAAGACCCTGGTGGGAGTTACTTATAGGCGTTTGAATAGTATCTGATGTGGTGTACAAATTACAATGGAATTTAGAAGTAGCGTTTTAACCAAGGCAGTGCTATGGTGGCCATGGCGCACTTCAACATGCAAGTGGATTGGGAAAATTAGGTTGACGTGGTCGTAAGAGAAGGGATTTGTAGATGACTCTTTAGAAGAACTTGTGACTGAGCCAACTAGGGTCAAGGTAATTCTAGATTTGTTGCTGTTTACTGAACCAGATTTGCTTAGGGAGCTGAAGGTAAAGGGGCCCTGAAGAGGCAGTAATCATAATATGATAGAATTCACCCTGCAGTTTGAGAGAGATGTTAAAATTGGATGTATCGATCGGTGTTACTAATAAGGATGATGGTAGGGCATCAAGTTTCTGGAAGCAATTTGGAATATGCAAGATCAGTTCATACCAAAGAAAAAGGAATTCTAAAGGGAGGATGAGGCAACTAGATGAAGTCAAAGGCAGCATAAAAACAAAAGTGTAAGGGCATGCATTGTTGCAAAAATAAGTGAGAAACTATTGGATTGGGAAGCTTTTAAAGAAGCAAACAGAAGCAAACTAAAAAAAGGAGAGAAATGATGACATATGAAGGTAAGCTAGTCAGTAATATAAACAAGAATACCAAAAGTGTTTTTTCCAGACTATATAAAGAGAAGCAGAAGTGGAGTTTGAAATGCTGGAAAATAAGGTAGTAATAGGGTGCAAAGAAATGGCAGACAAACTTACTAGCAAAAGAAAATCTGCAGATGCTGGAAATCCAAGCAACACCCCCCCCCCCCCCCCCGGATGAAGGGCTGTGGCCTGAAACGTCTTTTCCATTGATGCTGCCTGGCCTGCTGAGTTCCTCCAGTTTTTTGTGTGTGTTTCCTTGAGATGAACTTACTTTGTATTTTTCATTCCGTCTTCACTGTAGAAGACGTGAGCAGTATGCAGGAAATGCAAGAGTAGTAGAGGGCAGAAGAGAGTGTGGACTAGATGTCAGACGAAGATTCATCCAACCTCGGCTTCTAAACAGACAGACACGTGTCTGCCCCTTACGGCAACACTTCAATTAAAAGTGTGAATGCTGTACGAAAAATCAGACAACAAAACTATGGAGAAGGTGCTTGGAAAGCTGAAAGGTCTGAAGGCAAATAAGTCACCTGGATTAGATAGACTACACCCCAAGGTTCTGAAAGAAGTAACTTACAGGTTGTAAAGGTACAAGTAGTGATTTATTGGGAATCACTAGAGACAGGAATGGTCTTAGAGGGCTGGAAAATGGTAAATGTCACTTCACTCTTTATAAAAGGGAGTGAGGCAAAATACAGGAAATTATATGCTGGTAACATTTTAGAGTCCTTTATTAAGGATGAAGTTTTGGGGTAGTTGGAAGCATGTGATAAAATTGGCCAAAGTCAGAATGGTTTCCTTCAGGGGACATCTTGCTTAACAAATCTGTTGGAACTCTGAGGAAATAACAGGTAGGATAGACACAGGGGAATCAGTGGAAGTTTTTTCATTGGATTTTCAGAAGGCTTTTGACAATAGTGTTGAGGAAGTAGGGAGTCTGCAGAAGGAGGTGGACAGGTTGGGAGAATGTGCAAGGTGGCAGGTGGAATATAGTGTAGCAAAGTGTACTTTGGTAGAAAGGAAAAAGGGTCATAGACCATTTTCAAAATTGGGAGAAAATTCAGGTATCAGTGGTGCAAAAGGTTTGGGAGTCCTAGTGCAGGATTCCTTAAATGTTAACTTGAAGGATTCTTTAGCCAGAGGGTGGTAAATCTGTGGAATTCATACCCACGGAAGGCTGTGAAGGCCAATTTATTAGTTACATTTAAAGTAGAGGTTGATAGGTTCTTGATTAGTAAGATTTTTAAATGTTATGGGGATCAGGTAGGAGAATGGGTTGAGGAGGGAAATAAATCAGCCATGATTGAATGCAGGGCAGTCTTGATGGGCTGAATGGTCTACATCTGCTTCTATGTCATCCAACTATTGAGTTGAATGAGAAAGAAACTACATGTCTGAATTATATGCAGAGAATGTTGAAAATTCACAAAGCCCCATAGCATTTCAAGAGGGAAAGACAAGTTAATGTTTCAAGACTAGAGTAATGCAAGTTGATGACATGTAAATTGGAGGGGTGTTGTTGACAGTGAGAAAATGAAGCTTAGGCTGCAAATGATACTGGTAGATAGACACAGTAGTGGCAGATGAAATTTAAACCTGCTAAGTGTGAGAATAATGCACTTGGGACTGACTAATAACACTATGACATGTGCATTGAATAGTGGGGCCCAAGGGAGTATTGAGGAATAGAGGGACCTGGTGTACTAGTCCAGGAATCCCTGAAGACTGTAGCACAGGCAAATGCGATGAAGAATACTTCACTTTATTTTTTTGCCATTGTGACTGTGACTCTGCAGAAACACTGGATGGAATAATCAGTAACTGAGTTACTATAACAAACTTCCGCAGTGTCTAACACTGGCCTCAAGGGAGGGCAGATTAAATGACAAACAGGGTAATGAAGTAAAATGGGGGTGCTGAAGGAATTGTGTATAACAAAAGATAGGCTTGAAGGAATTGCAAGCCGAGAAAGCTGAATCATTATTTGAAATTGGCAGATCACTAAACCTGCAGTTCTAGAAATGTGAAATGCATATGCTTGAAATCCTGATCATCTGAAGTTATTGGACTTAAAGGTAAGTCTGAAAGTTGGGAAAGTCAAATTTTTGACCTTGGGTTGGGCTTTATTGGAACTGTTTGCAGACTGATGGTAAAGGCACGACTGGGATGAAGAATAACATCACTATACCAAGCACAGTGAAAATCTTTGCTTTGCATCCAGCCTTACAAATCATTTCATCACATCAGTGCACTAAGGAAGTACAAGGGGAAATCAATAACAGAATGTAGAACAGAGTGTTACAGCCACAGAGAAAATGCGATATGTGTGGATAATAAGGTGCAGGTCATGATGAGGAAGATTATGAGGTCACGAGTCCATCATATCATACAAAATTTCTATTCCGTCGTCTAGTAACAGTGAGATAGAACTTATCCTCGAGCATGGGGCCTGCCACCGGAGTCATCCTTCTGGAGGATTTCTGCTGAGCTGTCACCCAGTCTGCAATTGGTTTCTCAACCAAAGAGGAAGGACACCATATCACGAACACCAATGACAGTGCACTAAACTGGATTGCTGCTTTTCGAGGGTTCAAGAAGGACAAGGGTGGTTTGGAAAGTTGCTGTCTGAAGGGAGGTGAGTGTAGCTAGAGGGGGAGATGTAATTCGAATCCTTTGCGAAGCTGTGGCCCTTTCAGGGTGTAAGTATGGGGAATGGTTATGTGCATGGTGCTGCTGATGGAGAAGAATGTGTAAGAATGTACAAAGGAGGAGAATTGCTGAGCAATGGATTGTGGGAAAGGAACAGTCTCAGTTGGCAGCTGTGTTGACTAGTGGAGCAGGTCCACAGTATTGAAGGCACTGGTGTGGAATGGATGTGTTGGAGTTCAAAAAAGAGTGCATAGAATGGAGTTTTTACAAGGAGTAGTGTGGAAGGAAGTGGGAAGTGGTTGTTGGAATCTATCGTTTATGAAAATATGAATACTTTCCAAGTACAATGCTGTAATAAAGTTATTCTCTAAGGAATTATTTCTGACCACAAACAGCAGAAAATCTGCAAATGCTGGAAATCCGAGCAACACACACAAAATGCTGGAGGAACTCAGCATGCCAAGCAGCATCTAGAAAGGTTTTGGCCCGAAATGTTGACTGTACTCTTTTTCCATAGATGCTGCCTGGCCTGCTGAGTTCCTCCAGCATTTTGAGTGTGTTGCAATTATCTCTCATTGTCCATTTTTGATGAGATGGCTTCAAAAAACATGAACATTTGACCTAGTGTTAGTATTCTATCTGGCGCAATGTTTTCTAAACTTTTCCAGTTGCCAGCATAATTTACCATTCTTTTTCAAGGCATACTTGCATCTTCCTTCTATTGCTTTATTTACAGCTGCAATGTTATTGCAGTTCTTATATGAAATTTATTATTGGCTGAATATATCAAGCAAGCTTAATGAGATGGTATTTCTGTAATTTTTCACTCAAATAATTGGGCTTATTCTAGGGTGTGTGGAAGGCAGCCTGATCATTAAAAAAAATGTCATCTACTAGTACAGAGAGGTCATCCTAACAACCAAATAAGACTTACCTGTTTCTCTGTTTCTTTGAGTTGTATGAAAGTCTGAAGGTAATCATTAGTCAAAATGTTATTTACCAAGCTTATCTGACTATATCAAATTAGTAGTCACAGAGTCCCTAGACACTGCGGCTATTACTGAAGCAAGCTGTTTAGCTAAATGAAGAGTTGTAACCTCATTGAACATTCAGCTGGCGCACTGCAGAGTGTTGCTGCAGGCCTCAGATAATAATTAATTACTCACACCTCTGATTAGAATAGTACGAGCGATAGGTTGAGTCACTGTTAGGCACAGAAATGCTCTTCAAGCATTGGACAATCTATGCTATTTTAAAAAAAAACTTCAATGAATATTTTTATGCCATTAATAAAACAAAACCCTGAAACACAAATCACTCTGGTTCTTGTCTAGTGCAATGAAATGACCCTAAGTTACAGTGCAGGAAAAACTTGCATTAAAGGCTGAGGTTAATTGGTTGTAACTTAAATATTTGTTCTTCGTGAAAGAGTAGAGTGTTAATCAGAATTTATTTTTCTCAGCCACTGGATGTACAGTATTTTCAATTCCACTCTCTTTCAATCATATTTCTGAATCTCTTTATCTGTTTTTTTTGGCCCACAGCTGAGAGGCAAAGGCGATGACTACATCCCTGATCTTTGCCAGTGGTGCCAGGCAGTTGCTGCTACAAAACACAAGACAACTTGACAATAAAACCATAAAATATAGGAGCAGAATTAGGCCATTTGGCCTGTCAAGTCTGCTCTGCCATTTCAACATGGGTGAACCATTTCCCTCAACCCCAAACTCCTCCCTTCTTGTTGTATTCCTTAATGCCCTGACTAATCAAGAATCTGTCAATCTTCTGCCTTACGTATACCCAATGACTTGGTCTCCATAACTGCCTGTGGCAATGAATTCCACCATCTTTAGGCTAAATAAATTCCTCATCTCCATTCTAAATGGACACCCCTCTATTCTGAGCCTTGTTTCTGATGCGATAATCCTTTCAATATTCCCCTCCTGAGTGGAAGAATGGTGAATGATGGCTTCATAGAATCATAAAATAGTTACAGTACATACTGGAGAGATCTCTTACCCTGTTGGTCATGGTAATGTCAGGACTCTGGAAGTCCTGGTTTCCTGCATGAACATTGGTTAAAATTGGTGTCATCTACTGCTCTGCCAGCATACTCATAGAGTTAAACTGTCATAGAAGATAGAAACAGGTCCTTGGTCCCACCAAGTCCACACCAACCATTCACACGAATGCTACATTAATCCCACTTTGTTTGTGCTCCCCAATTCTTGGATTCTACACTAGGCGAATTAGCTTAACAACCATTTGGGAGGAAGTTGGAGTATCTGGGGGTGGGGGGGGGGGGACACATAGAAAGAGGGAGAATGTGCAGACTCCACACAAAGAGACCTGAGGTCAAAATTGAATCCAAGTCTCTGGCATCTTAAGTCCGTCATTTCACTAACCGCGCCACAGTCAGTGTCGCAGTGATTATGATAGGATTCATATTTCTTTCCTCCTGCTAGGGATGGTGCAGTGCTCACAGATGACCCATGGAGCACAGATTTCCCAGTTCTGTGGAGCTCCTGAGCCTGTGCTGGATTAAGGCCCGTGAAAGGGAGACATTAGCTCCCAGGAGAAAGCTAGCAGTTGTATTTTTATCATTGACATGCTTTGATTATAATTGAGTTTCAGTGCCATCTTTTAATGTTTGGCTTTATAAATACCAAAAAAAATAGGATTTTTTTTTATTGTGTACCCTGCCACTAATAAAAGATTGAGGTGACAAAGACATTTATGGTCTTGATTGCACTGACACACTCAACAGGAAAGAAGGGGTGTGGAGCCGTAGAGCTGTCCATGGTCCTGAGAGTTCAGCATCTGTCTGTGCCGGGATGGCTGTTGTGCTAGAAGCTGTGTTACCTAAGGAACAGTGAAAGAATTGCAATAAATTTCCAAGCCACAACTTTGTGTAAATTTATGTGTTAGCTTATACTACTGCACCCTTGAACAAAAGGTTCAAACCTCAGAAATGCAAACGGATGTGGAAGTCCTCATTCAAGACTTCCAGACTTTACAGGTCGAGTCTGTGGTAAAGAAGGCAAATGCCATTGGCATTTATTTCAAGGGAAATAGAATATAAAAGCAAGGAGATAATGCTAAGGCTTTATAAGACACTAGTCAGGCCACACTTGGAGTATTGTCAACAGTTTTGGGCCCCATATCTCAGAAAGGCTGTGTTGTCATTGGAGAAAATCCAGAGGAGGTTCACAAGGATTATTCTGAGATTGAAGGGGTTAACATATAATTAGCATTTTGCAGCTTTGGGCCTGTACTCACTGGAATTTAGTGGAATGTGGGGGGGATCTCATTGAAACTTACCAAATGTTGAAAGGACTAGATCAGGTGGATGTGGAGAGGATGTTTCCTCTGGTGGGGTTATCCAGAACTAGAGGGCACAGCTTCAAAATTGAGGGGTGATCTTTAAGAACAGAGGTGGGGCAAACTTTTTTTTTAGCCAGAGAGTAGTGAATCTGTGGGATGCTGTGTCACAGACAGCGGTGGAGGCCGTCTGTGGGTATGTTTAAGGCAGAAGTTGGTAGTTTCCTGATCGGTCAGGGCATCAAAGGATAGGTGTATGGGGTTGAGTGGGATCTGATTTCAGCCATGATAGAATGGCAGAGAAGGCTAGATGGGCTGAATGGCTTAATTCTGCTCCTACGTCTTGTGGTCTAACCCTGGGTAGTGGGTCAAGCTGGAACAAATAGCGTCATGGGTAGGGTTACAATGGCTTAGTGATAATGTTCTTCTTCATTGTAAGAGTCCCTGGCTGGTCCAAAGCATTGCAAAATAAATGCAGCAGCAAAATAAAATAGTAAACTTAATGAAGAAATGTGTGTGTATTGGTACATCCCACAAACATTTCTTTAGGAATTTATATTTTTGAAAAGTTATCATTTTTTTTGGTTAAAATATCTATTTTGTTTTCAACTCTTCAGTAAATGAAGTCATCCTTGCTGCACAAAGTTGGACCAATATAACATTTGTGTAAAGACTGATTAATGCAAATACAGTTTGTGTTACGTAAGTGCCAGGTTGAATGGCTGAGACCAGCTAGAAATCATCTGTCATCTTACTGTCAATACTCAGTGGGATTACCATTGCAAATACCCCAATCTTAATTAGACCTTTGTAGCCACACTTAATTACTGTGGCGATGAGGGCAGATAAAAGGCTTGGGTATCCTGTGGAGGTGACTCACATCTGAATACCCCAAATCTTAACAGCATTTGCAGAGCAGGCGTGTGATGGAATAATTGCCACTTGCCTTAATGAGTAATGTTTCAATAATACCCAAGAAGCTCAACATCAACCAGGACAAAGCACCTCCCTTCCTTGCACTTCCTTACATCTACAACCTTTATCAGTCATTCCCAACAATACTGGCACACCGTGGTTGCATTGTACACCATCCACAAATTGCACTACCATTGCTGGTTGAGAGTACTCCAGCAGCATCTGGTAGAGCTTCACCCCTGGAAGTTCCATGGTGTAGCAGCATAAGCTTCCACGTAAACTTACACAAAGTTGTGGCTTGCAAAGTTATTGCAATCCTTTCACTGTTCCGAGTTTTAAATCTAGGAATTCCCCACCCAGCAGCAGTGAGGGAATATCTTTACTACAGGACTGAAGTAGTGATGGATCAAGGAAACAGATCATCACTATCACCAGCCCCTCAAGCATGATCAGAAAAGCATCTAGCCAACAGATAAATAAACATTAAGGTATACAATTAAAGATAGCATTAACATTGAAATCTTTGGAGATATAAGTGTGCAAGCTTCTGTGGATTGAAAATTTCTGTCTGTAAATCCAGTACATGAGCTAACCCGTTCAAAGTAAATTTATCAAAAGTACATATATGTCACCATATACTACTCTGAGTTTCATTTTCTGGATTTCACAGTAGGTATAAAGAAATACAATTGACTTAGATAAAGCAAAAACAGCACTCAAAAAAGATGGACTAGTAACTAATAAGCAAGTCAATAAACCATGCAAATACAAAAAAGAAAGAATAACTAAATTATTTGTTAAATTTAAACAAAAGAAAGAAAACTAAACTAGAAAAGAATAAATAACTAAGTGGATGAGCTTAGAGCGTGGATCGGTACTTGGAGCTATGATGTTGTGGCCATTACAGAGACTTGGATGGCTCAGGGGCAGGAATGGTTACTTAGAGTGCCAGGCTTTAGATGTTTCAGAAAGGACAGGGAGGGAGGCAAAAGAGGTGGGGGCGTGGCACTGCTGATCAGAGAAAGTGTCATGGTTGCAGAAAAGGAGGAAGTCATAGAGGGATTGTCTACAGAGTCTCTCTGGTGGGTGGAAGCTAGAAATATGAAGGTGTCAATAACTAGTGGGTGTTTTTATTTTATAGACCACCCAATGGTAACAGGGACATCGAGGAGCAGGTAGGGAGACAGATTCTGGGAAGGTGTAATAATAACAGGGTTGTCATGGTGGGAGATTTTAATTTCCCAAGTATTGATTGGCATCTCCCTAGAGCGAGGGGTTGAGATGGGGTAGAGTTTGTTAGGTGTACTCAGGAAGGTTCCTTGACACAATATGTAGATAAGCCTATAAGAGGAGAGGCTATACTTGATCTGGTATTGGGAAATGAACCTGGTCAGGTGTCAGGTCTCTCAGTGGGAAAGCATTTTGGAGATAGCGATCACAATTCTATCTCCTTTACCATAGAATTGGAGAGGGATAGGAACAGACAAGTTAGGAAAGTGTTTAATTGGAGTAAGAGGAAATATGAAGCTATCAGGCAGGAACTTCGAAGCATAAATTGGGAAAAAAATGATCTCACGAATATATGGCAAATCTTCAGGGGATATTTGCATGGCATTCTGCATAGGTACTTTCCAATGAGACAGGGAAAGGATGGTAGCGTACAGGAACCATGGTGTACAAAGGCTGTTGAAAATCTATTCAAGAAGATGAGAAGAGCTTATAAAAGGTTCAAAAAACTAGATAATGATAGAGATCTAGAAGATTGTAAGGCTAGCAGGAAGGAGTTTAAGAATGAAATTAGGAGAGCCAGAGGGGCCATGATAAGGCTTTGACAAACAGGATTAAAGAAACCCCCAAGGCATTCTTCAAGTATGTGAAAAGCAAGCGGATATGATGTGAGAGTAGCACCAATCAAGTGTGACAGTGGAAAAGTGTGTATAGAACCGGAGGAGATAGCAGAGGTAGTTAATGAATACTTTGCTTCAGTATTCTCTATGGAAAAGTATCTTGGAGATTGCAGGGATGACTTGCAGCGGATTGAAAAGCTTGAGCATATAGACATTAAGAAAGAGGATGCGCTGGAGCTTTTTGAAAGCATCAAGTTGGATAAGTCTCCGGGAACGGACCATATGTACTCCAGGCTACTGCGGGAGGTGAGAGAGGAGATTGCTGAGCCTCTGACAATGATCTTTGCATCATCAATGGGGACAGGAGAGGTTTGGGAGGATTTTGGGGTTGTAGATGTTGTTTCCTTATTGAAGAAAGGGAGTAGAGATAGCCCGGGAAATTATAGACCAGTGAGTCTTACTTCAGTGGTTGGTAAGTTGATGGAAAAGATCCTGAGAGGCAGGATAATGATAAGGAATGGTCAGCATGGCTTTGTCAAAGGCAGGTCGTGCCTTTCAAGCCTGATTGAATTTTTTGAGGATGTGACTAAACACATTGATGAAGGTAGAGCAGTAGATGTAGTATATATGGATTTCATCAAGGCATTTGATAAGGTACCCCCATGCAAGGTTTATTGAGAAAGTATGGAGGCATGGGATCCAAGGGGACTTTGTGGATCCAGAATTGGCTTGCCCACAGAAAGCAAAGAGTGGTTGGAGACACGTCATATTCTGCATGGAGGTCAGTCACCAGTGGTGTGCCTCAGGGATCTCTTCTGGGTCCCCTTCTGTTTGTGATTTTTATAAATGACCTGGATAAGGAAGTGGAGGGATGGATTAGTAAGTTTGCTGTTGACACAAAGGTTGGGGGTGTTGTGGATAGTGTGGAGACCGTCAGAGGTTTCAGCGGGATATCAGTGGGCTGAGAAGTGGCAGATGGAGTTCAACTCAGATAAGTGTGAGGTGGTTTATTTTGGTAGATCAATTATGATGGCAGAACATAGTATTAATGGTAAGATTCTTGGCAGTGTGGAGGATCAGAGGGATCTTGGGATTCAAGTCCATAGGACACTCAAAGCTGCAGCACAGGTTGACTCTGTGGTTAAGAAGGCATATGGTGAATTGGCCTTCATCATGGGATTGAGCTTAAGAGTAATGTTACAGCTATATAGGTCCCTGGTGTCCTGTGCTCAGTTCTGCTCACCTCACTACAGGAAGGATGTGGAAACCATAGAAAGAGTGCAGAGGAGATTTACAAGGATGTTGCCTGGTTTGGGGAGGATGCCTTATGAGAATAGGTTGAGTGAACTTGGCCTTTTCTCCTTGGAGTGGCAGAGGATGAGAGGTGCCCTGATAGAGGTGTATAAGATGGTGAGAGGCAGTGATTGTGTGGGTAGTCAGGGACTTTTTCCTCAGGGCTAAAATGGCTAACACAGGAGGGCATAGTTTTCAGGTGCTTGGAAGTAGGTACAGAGGAGATGTCGGGGCTAAGTTTTTAGAGAGAGTGGTGAGTGCATGGAATGGGCTGCCAGCGATGGTGGTGGAAGTAGATACTGTAGGGTCTTTTAAGGGTCTCCTGAATAGGTACATGGAGCTTGGAAAAATAGAGAGCTATGGGTAACCCTAGGTAATTTCTAAAGTAAGTACATGGTCGGCTCAGCATTGTTGGTCATAGGGCCTGTATTTTGCTGTAGGGTTTCTATGTTTCTCTATCTAATTAATAAGAATAAATCAATAAGCAATAAATATTGAGAACATGAGTTGTAGTATCCTTGAAGGTGAGTCAGTAGGTTGTGGAATCAGTTCAGTGATTGGGCAAGTGAAGTTGAGCGATGTTATCCCCTCCATGGTTTAGGAGACTGATGGTTGAAGGGTAATACTTCAACACCTTGCCCTATTGTCCTGTTTATTATTTATTGTAATGCCTGCACTGTTTTTGTGCACTTTATGCAGTCCAGTGTAGGTCTGTAGTCTAGTGTAGCTTTCTCTGTGTTTTTTTTTTATTACGTAGTTCGGTCTAGTTGTTTTGTACTGTGTCATATAACACCATGGCCCTGAAAAACGTTGTCTCATTTTTACTATGCTCTGTACCAGCAGTTATGGTCAAAATGACAAGAAAGTTGACTTGAATAACTGTTCCTGAATCTAGTGATGTGTGACCTGAGGCACCTGTGCGTCCTTCCTGATAGCAGCAGTGAGAAGAGAGCATGACTTAGATCGTGGGGGTTCTTATTGATGGATGCTGCTTTCCTGGGACAGTGTTCCTTGTAGGTTTTCTCAATGGTTGGGAGGGGTTTTCCTGTAATGGATTGGGCTGTACCTACTAAATATTGTATGTTTTCCTTTCAAGGGCATTGGTATTTCCATACTAGGACATCATGCAACCAGTCAGTATACTCTCCACTATGCATCCATAGAAATTTGTCAAAGTTTTATTTGAATTGCCAAATCTTTGCAAACTTGTAAAAAAGTAGAGGTGCTGCTGTGTCTTGTAATGGCACTTATGTGCAGGACCCATGACAGATCCTTGAAATGAGAACACAGAGGAATTGAAAGCAGCTCTTGCTGCACCTCTGATCCCCTGACTGGCTCACTAACCTCCTTCTTCCTCCTCCTGTAGTCAGTAACCAGCTCTTTGGTTTTAGTAATAATTGGGTGAGAAGTTGTTGTTGTTGTGGCACTGTTCAGCCAGATTTTCAGTCTCCCTCCTATATGCTAATTATATATAATCCTTTATAATCCTAATCCTATATAACAGTGGGGTTGTCAGCAAACATAAATATGGCATTGAAGCTGTGCTTAACCTCACAATCATAAGTATAAAGTGAGTAGAATAGGGGGCTAGGCACACCCCCTTTTGCACCTGTGCTGCTGGAGATTGTGGAGGAGGTGTTGTTGCCAATCTGAACTGACTGGAGTCTGCAAGTGAGGAAATCGAGGATCCAGTTGCATGAGGAGGTATTGAGGCTCAGATCTTGGTGCTTATTGATTAGTTCTGCGTGGATAATAGTGTTGAATGCAAGCCAGTAGTCAATGAAGAACATCCTGATGTTTGCATTGTGACTGTCCAGATGTTCTAGGGTTGAGTGAAGAACCAATGTGTGGACCTATTGTGCCAGTAGGCAAATTAAAGTGGATCCATGTCATTTCTCAGGCAGGAGTTCATATGTTTCATCATGAACCTCTCAAAACACTGTAATCATGTGTGTAAGTGCTACTGGCCATAGCCATTGAGGCAGGTTACTAGGTTCTTCTCGGACAATGGTAAAATTGAAGCCCGCTTGAATCAGGTCCTTTTCTCAGACTGCTGAAGTGAGAGGTTAAAGGTATCAGTAAACATTCCAGCCAGTTGATTACTACAGGTCTTCAGCTTTTGGCCAGATGCTGTCTCTGGGCCAGATGCTTTTCTGCGTTCACCCCGAAGGATGCTCTCCCGCGGCTGCGGACTGATATCACAAGGTTGTTGGGGTCCTGTTAATTTTTATTGGATATTTAAAACTACACTTGTTTATATTTCTCCAACTTCCTCGATGAAGTTGTATAATAGTAGTTCCATTCATTTAGAATGCAAATTGTCAATTTACAATAAATTACATGATCTAATACTCCTTATTAGATTCTAGAATTGTTGGAAAAGTTAATTAGAAACTCCAGGAAATAATAATGTATTTAATCTTTTCCATTAGGATGACATTACCTTTCTATCAGACCTGAAGCAGATTTGACTTAAAAGCCAAACAATTCCTTAGGCATTTCAGCTTCAAATGGTGTCAAAAGATGTTAATTGAAAGAGAATTTGAAAATTCTCCTCTCAAAATGTATAGAGAGCTAAATTAAACCGAAACATCATTGTCTGTTATCTGGATTTCTATAAATCTCTAACAGCAATTCGTGACGTGTTTATCATAAGTTCTCATGAAAGGTGGAATTTAATCTACGTGGTTCAGATTCACACTGATTAATGCATATTAAGTTATTTAATAATCCATACATCAGTCCTCTTAGGAAAGGTGAAACATGCCCATTAAGCATTAGTAAACCAGTTCTTAAGAAATATGTAGTTGAGTGGCAGCTGACCCTCTTTCTGATCATTGACTGGGGAGATTCTGATTGCCCATTCTTTTTAGTTCTATCATTGACATTTTGGGACTTGCCTTTTGGAATCTCTCTATTTGAAACCAGAGAATACATTTATCAAGTATAGTGGCCCATTTAATTAGTCCATTGGTTAATTGGGATTGCCACTTATTTGGAGCAAATCTTAAAGAATTAAAAACTAATTTATACAATAGTTGGGATTCCATTCATCTATTTGGTACACTCTATCTCCTAACTGGGACAGGAGACTGTTGCTGAACTAGCATCAGTTGCATGAGCTTGTGTGTGGCCAGTGGCAGTGCTGGCTAGAGAGGTCGATGGAGGCTTGTTATTCTTAGATAATCGCTATGGAGAAGAGGAGATGAATGAGGGCAAACACTGAGACATGTAGTAGCACTTTTGGAAATCTGAAGTAAGATAGACCATTAGAAATGTGCTGCCCAGCCTCTGGATATCTGTGGAAGGAGTAAAATTAAAGTTGATGACCTTTCATCAGGAATGTTTATTTTCCATACTGTTTCTGGTAATATGAATATTACCCTGCATTATTTTGAGTTCTGTTTCTGAATTGATAGTAAATCTATGAAGCTTTAATTGTACAAATTAATTGTTAACTTTCCTGCTTCTATTCAGGTTAGCATGCCTAAGCGTTGATATCCCATGAGTGGGAGATTAATCTCCCGTCTGTCTTTGTGTGGGTGGATGGTGGGGAGAGTGAGGGTTAGAATGATTGGAGATGTGAGAAACAGTTGGCAAAGAGTAGGTCCTACTCTGTCCATTATGTGATTTAGGGATTAAATGGAACAAGAAATTAGAAGCATTCTAGACTCATCAGCTTCATTAATCGTGTACAACAGCTCTGATGAGATTTTTAGAGACATATTATTTCTTGGGTTTTTAAAGCATGCAAATACAAATTAATTTGGTGCTGTCCAAATGGGTATTTTTTTAAAATCTTGACAATCATCCAGTAATACTGTACATCTGTTAGCGTGGACATGTACGTACCAACTCCTACCGTTGTTCTCTAATGGGGAAAGCTGTTGAAGAGTGTCAGCTGCCATGTACCTTTTGTAGTCTTATTGGAAATTCAGCCTTTGAAACTGGTTAGATCACAGCAGGCATATTGTGTTCAGTTCTGGCCACCTCATTATAGGAAAGATGTGGAAGCTTAAGAAAGGGTGCAGGAGAGACTTTTCAGGATGCTGTCTGGAATAGAGGTCAGTCCTCATGAGGAATAAGTTGAGTGAGCTAGGGCTTTTCTCTTTGGAGAGGAGGAGCTTGAGAGTTGACTTGATAGAGGTGTGCAAGATGATAATAGGCATAGATAACAGTGGGTAACCAGATACTATTTTTCCAGTGTTAAAATGGCTAATACAAAGGGATAGAACTTCAAGGCATTTGGAGGAAAGTGTGTGTGTGTGTGTGTGTGTGTGTGTGTGTGTGTGTGTGTGAGATAGGTCTTTACTGAGTGTTAGGTGAGTGAGCACTGGTAGAGGCAGATATTTTACTGGTGTTTAAGAGACTCTTAGATAAATGAAAGAAAAATGGAGAACTATGTGGGAGAGAAAAGTTAGATTGATATCGGGATAGGTTGAGGGATTGGTATGACATGTGCGCCAAAGAACATGTATTGAGATGTATTTTTCTATGTTTTGTGAAATATTCTCTTGAAGGTTTTCAAATTATGGTTATCACAAATATCTTTTTTGTCCCCCTGCCCCCCCCCCCCCCCCCCAGTGTGCAGGAGAAATGGGAGAAGAACATTGGTGTGCACTGCATGATCTTCCCAGCGAGCACCTGTCTGGAGCTGTTACTCATACTAGCATCCTCAACTGCCTCTCTCCCTCCATCACTGCAGAATTTGAACTCATTCAAGGTACGTGTTATTGTTTGAGGCAAACAATTCGTGTTGTTTTCAATAAAGCTGACAGAGCTGTGTTGTCCTAATAGCTCAGTGGTTGTGCGTGTTGCTAGCTGAGCTGTCAGTACATCTCCAAGTCTCAGTCTGTGTTAAATTTAGAAAAAGCAGAAACTGCTGATGAAAGTGTGTGTGTGTGTGTGTGTGTGTGTGTTTATAGTAAAAGGTGGCGTGCTTCTTGTGCATTGGAACTTCAGAATTAGGAGATATAGGCTAAGTGGCTGTTTAAGCTTTGTTCTACCATTCAACAATATCACAGACAATCTTTAACCTCAACCATAGTTTGCAGCATAGAACAGTACAGGTAGTCCCTGAGTTATGAACGTCTGACTTATGAACAACTCGTACTTATGAACCTATGAAGGAGAACGCCATCTGCCATTTTAAGTCAGATCATGACACTGTCCGCCATTTTAAGTCATTGTCGTTGACACTGTGTTGAGTGTGTAACTTTGTATTTGGCTTAAATTTTTCTTAGCAAGGTTCACCCTCACCCTGCCCCCCCCCCTTCCGGTCAGCTGGTGGTGCAGTGAGATCAGGAGATCAGTGCCGGGCTCGAGAACGGAGGTTCCCGAGTTCGATCAAGTGACCTAGTGCACGGGGTTGATGTCGAGCTTGCAACTCGGCCTCGTAAAAAAAACACTACCACCTCCAGTTTAAATTCCCACACGGAATATTAAGGAGGATCAAATACCCAAACCCAGCACAGCCCCCACTTGTCCCATTTAACCTGTTTCAGTGTGGTGGACTTTAGGACCTGGGGAATTCAGTGCGGTGGTCCTTAGGGCCTGGCGGAGCTCAAGACCTGCCACCCGCTGTGTTTCTGTTCAGTTGACGGGAAGTGAACACGATTGAAAATAAAGTGGAAATAATAAAGTGTTTGGAAAGAGGTGAAACGTCATCGGTCATTGGAAAAGCGTTAGGCTACGGTCAGTCAACGATCAGAATAATTTTAAAGGATAAAGTGAGAATAATGGAGCACGTGAAAAGCACAGCCCTGATGAAAGCTACATTTATTACTAAGCAATGCAGTGGTTTAATTATTGGAATACATATGTTTCTTAAGTATTTTATATGCATAGAAAGGTAAAGTATATACTGTATACTGTAAACGTTTGACTAACTGACGCTAAATGATACTGGATGTACTTGTTCCAACTTACGTACAAATTGGGCTTAAAGATGGACTCAGGAACAGAACTCGTTCGTAACCTGGGGACTGCCTGTACAGGCTCTTTTGCTCAGAGTGTTGTATTGACCTTTTAACCTACTCCAAGACCCAGATAACCCTTTCCTCCTACATAGTCTTCCATTTTTCTTTCATCCATGTGCCTAAGAGTGTCTTAAATGTCCCAACGTATCTGCCTTTATCACGACTCCTTGCGGTGTGTTCCACGCACCCATCAATCTCGGTGTTTTAAAAAAAATCTATGCCTGACATCTCCCTTGTACTTTAACAACCTTAAAATTATGTCCTCTTGTAGTAACCATTGCCACCCTGGGAGAAAGGCGCTGGCTATCCTTTCTGTTATATCTCTTCATGTCTTATCAAGTCACCTGTTATCCTCCAAAGAGAAAAGCATTATCTTGCTCAGCCTTCATAGGACATACTCTCTTATCTAGGCAACATCATGGTAAATTTTCTCTGCGATGAAGCTTCCACATCTTTCCTTTATTGAGGCAAGCAGAACTGAACACAATACTCAAAGTGTGACATCTCCATCCATTTGATTTCTTTAATATCTAGTAGTGCAATGATACCTGTTTTGTAACCCAGCATTGACTGGGGCTTTACAGCCCTCTGGACTAAAGGATTTCAAAAATTCACCATCCTCTGAAGAAATGTCTCCTCAGTACACTCTTAAGTAGGCTGTTCTTTATTTTGAGACAGAGGCCCCTTGAATAAAGCTCTCAGCCAAGGAGAACATCCTGTCCGTCTTGAAAGAACCATATGTATTTTAATGAGATCACCTCTCAATCCTTTTACACTCTAGAGAATACAGAACCACCCTACTCAATCTGCCCTTCCCAGGAACCAGCCAAGTAAATCTTGCTGCACTGCCTCTATAATAGGGTTTTTCAGTTTTTTAGGTTAAGGAAACCAAAACTGTATGGTGCACTCCCAAGTTAAAGCACTATATAACTGTCATTGTTACTCTTTGTATTCAAATCTTCTTTCACAAAAGCTGAATGTACCATTTGCTTTCCTGGGCACGTGGGTGTTGAGTGGAGACCAGGGTCAACCTTGACAGTCAGTTGGTCAGCGTTAAATGTCATTGAAGCCAGTTTGTTTGAACACAGCCATAAGCATTATAGTACTAGTGGCTGTTACCACTGCTTCAAGAAGGATTGGTGATAGCAAAAGTGAAAACGGGGGGGGGGGGGGGGTGGAATGGTGAATAGCAAAACGCACTGGATGATAATGTTTTGAATGATTGTCATCATTGTTTACATCAGCTTTCATTTCTAAGTGGAGTCGAACTCTAGCAAGCAGCATTTAGCTGAAGAACCTGAAAACAGGCAGCTAAAACTGGAGGTTAATCAGGACTATATAAATAAGTAAAAAAAATAGAGGGGCCTAACACGGAGATTTTAGAATTATAGATCTTAATAAGAATTTAAATAAAAATCTGTCAAACTGCAGTGGAGGAGTAGACATTCCAAACTTGTCAAAGCAGTAAAGGCAAAGAGAAACATTAATAACTGTGCTTGTGCATTCCTCACTGCCATGCTTCCACACCAGCTGTACACATAAACTGACTGATTGAATAATGGAAACCTCTACTCAATATGGGATTGAAATGGTACTTACTGTCCTTGGCAATTGATAGTTATTTTCAGTGGCTATGAAAGAGATGTGACAAAGATTCAGCTTTGATGTATGGAAACAAACAAATTCTCTTCCAAGAGATCTTTTACTAAGATAGATAAAAATACCTCTCTTATTAATTCTATTCGAAGCATTCTGATGGTGAATAACTGTGTGCATCATCCTGGGACTGACAGTGACTGGGTCTCTGCATACATCATCCTTGGGACTGACAGTGACTGGGTCTCTGGTCCCATCATCCTGCGACTGACGGTGACTGGGTCTCTGCACCCATCATCCTGCGACTGACAGTGACTGGGTCTCTGCAACCATCATCCCTGTGACTGACAGTGACTGGGTCTCTGCACCCAACATCCTGGTACTGATAGTGATTGGATCACTGTATTGATCAGTCTGAGACTGAGAGTGACTGGATCACTGTATTGATCAGTCTGAGACTGAGAGTGACTGGATCACTGTATTGATCAGTCTGAGACTGAGAGTGACTGGATCACTGTATTGATCAGTCTGAGACTGAGAGTGATTGGATCACTGTATTGATCAGAATGAGAATGTCAGTGATTGGATCACTGTATTGATCAGAATGAGACTGTGATTGGATCACTGTATTGATCAGAATGAGACTGTGATTGGATCACTGTATTGATCAGAATGAGACTGAGGGTGATTGGATCACTGTATTGATCAGAATGAGAATGTCAGTGACTGGATCACTGTATTGATCAGAATGAGACTGAGTGATTGGATCACTGTATTGATCAGAATGAGAATGTCAGTGACTATTGATCAGAATGAGACAGAGTGATTGGATCACTGTATTGATCAGAATGAGAATGTCAGTGACTGGATCACTATTGATCAGAATGAGAATGTCAGTGACTGGATCACTGTATTGATCAGAATGAGACTGAGTGATTGGATCACTGTATTGATCAGAATGAGAATGTCAGTGACTGGATCACTGTATTGATCAGAATGAGACTGAGAGTGATTGGATCACTGTATTGATCAGAATGAGAATGTCAGTGACTGGATCACTGTATTGATCAGAATGAGACAGAGGGTGATTGGATCACTGTATTGATCAGAATGAGAATGTCAGTGACTGGATCACTGTATTGATCAGAATGAGACTGAGAGTGATTGGATCACTGTATTGATCAGAATGAGACTGAGAGTGATTGGATCACTGTATTGATCAGAATGAGACTGAGAGTGATTGGATCACTGTATTGATCAGAATGAGAATGTCAGTGACTGGATCACTGTATTGATCAGAAAGAGACTGAGAGTGATTGGATGACTGTATTGATCAGAATGAGAATGTCATTGACTGTATTGATCAGAATGAGAATGTCAGTGACTGGATCACTGTATTGATCAGAAAGAGACTGAGAGTGATTGGATGACTGTATTGATCAGAATGAGAATGTCATTGACTGTATTGATCAGAATGAGAATGTCAGTGACTGGATCACTGTATTGATCAGAATGAGACTGAGGGTGATTGGATCACTGTATTGATCAGAATGAGAATGTCAGTGACTATTGATCAGAATGAGACAGAGTGATTGGATCACTGTATTGATCAGAATGAGAATGTCAGTGACTGGATCACTATTGATCAGAATGAGAATGTCAGTGACTGGATCACTGTATTGATCAGAATGAGACTGAGTGATTGGATCACTGTATTGATCAGAATGAGAATGTCAGTGACTGGATCACTGTATTGATCAGAATGAGACTGAGAGTGATTGGATCACTGTATTGATCAGAATGAGAATGTCAGTGACTGGATCACTGTATTGATCAGAATGAGACAGAGGGTGATTGGATCACTGTATTGATCAGAATGAGAATGTCAGTGACTGGATCACTGTATTGATCAGAATGAGACTGAGAGTGATTGGATCACTGTATTGATCAGAATGAGACTGAGAGTGATTGGATCACTGTATTGATCAGAATGAGAATGTCAGTGACTGGATCACTGTATTGATCAGAAAGAGTGAGAGTGATTGGATGACTGTATTGATCAGAATGAGAATGTCATTGACTGTATTGATCAGAATGAGACTGAGAGTGATTGGATCACTGTATTGATCAGAATGAAAATGTCAGTGACTGGATCACTATTGATCAGAATGAGAATGTCAGTGACTGGATCACTGTATTGATCAGAATGAGACTGTCAGTGACTGGATCACTGTATTGATCAGAATGAGACTGAGTGATTGGATCACTGTATTGATCAGAATGAGAATGTCAGTGACTGGATCACTGTATTGATCAGAATGAGACTGAGAGTGATTGGATCACTGTATTGATCAGAATGAGACTGAGTGATTGGATCACTGTATTGATCAGAATGAGAATGTCAGTGACTGGATCACTGTATTGATTAGAATGAGACTGAGTGATTGGATCACTGTATTGATCAGTCTGAGACTGAGAGTGATTGGATCACTGTATTGATCAGAATGAGAATGTCAGTGACTGGATCACTGTATTGATCAGAATGAGACTGAGTGATTGGATCACTGTATTGATCAGAATGAGAATGTCAGTGACTGGATCACTGTATTGATTAGAATGAGACTGAGTGATTGGATCACTGTATTGATCAGAATGAGACAGGGTGATTGGATCACTGTATTGATCAGAATGAGACAGGGTGACTGGATCACTGTATTGATCAGAATGAGACAGGGTGATTGGATCACTGTATTGATCAGAATGAGACAGGGTGATTGGATCACTGTATTGATCAGAATGAGACAGGGTGATTGGATCACTGTATTGATCAGAATGAGACAGGGTGATTGGATCACTGTATTGATCAGAATGAGACAGGGTGACTGGATCACTGTATTGATCAGAATGAGACAGGGTGATTGGATCACTGTATTGATCAGAATGAGACAGGGTGATTGGATCACTGTATTGATCAGAATGAGACAGGGTGATTGGATCACTGTATTGATCAGAATGAGACAGGGTGACTGGATCACTGTATTGATCAGAATGAGAATGTCAGTGACTGGATCACTGTATTGATCAGAATGAGACAGGGTGATTGGATCACTGTATTGATCAGAATGAGACAGGGTGATTGGATCACTGTATTGATCAGAATGAGACAGGGTGATTGGATCACTGTATTGATCAGAATGAGAATGTCAGTGACTGGATCACTGTATTGATCAGAATGAGACTGAGTGATTGGATCACTGTATTGATCAGAATGAGAATGTCAGTGACTGGATCACTGTATTGATTAGAATGAGACTGAGTGATTGGATCACTGTATTGATCAGAATGAGACAGGGTGATTGGATCACTGTATTGATCAGAATGAGAATGTCAGTGACTGGATCACTGTATTGATCAGAAAGAGACTGAGAGTGATTGGATGACTGTATTGATCAGAATGAGAATGTCAGTGACTGGATCACTGTATTGATCAGAAAGAGTGAGAGTGATTGGATGACTGTATTGATCAGAATGAGAATGTCATTGACTGTATTGATCAGAATGAGACTGAGAGTGATTGGATCACTGTATTGATCAGAATGAAAATGTCAGTGACTGGATCACTATTGATCAGAATGAGAATGTCAGTGACTGGATCACTGTATTGATCAGAATGAGACTGTCAGTGACTGGATCACTGTATTGATCTGAATGAGACTGAGTGATTGGATCACTGTATTGATCAGAATGAGAATGTCAGTGACTGGATCACTGTATTGATCAGAATGAGACTGAGAGTGATTGGATCACTGTATTGATCAGAATGAGACTGAGTGATTGGATCACTGTATTGATCAGAATGAGAATGTCAGTGACTGGATCACTGTATTGATTAGAATGAGACTGAGTGATTGGATCACTGTATTGATCAGTCTGAGACTGAGAGTGATTGGATCACTGTATTGATCAGAATGAGAATGTCAGTGACTGGATCACTGTATTGATCAGAATGAGACTGAGTGATTGGATCACTGTATTGATCAGAATGAGAATGTCAGTGACTGGATCACTGTATTGATTAGAATGAGACTGAGTGATTGGATCACTGTATTGATCAGAATGAGACAGGGTGATTGGATCACTGTATTGATCAGAATGAGACAGGGTGACTGGATCACTGTATTGATCAGAATGAGACAGGGTGATTGGATCACTGTATTGATCAGAATGAGACAGGGTGATTGGATCACTGTATTGATCAGAATGAGACAGGGTGATTGGATCACTGTATTGATCAGAATGAGACAGGGTGATTGGATCACTGTATTGATCAGAATGAGACAGGGTGACTGGATCACTGTATTGATCAGAATGAGACAGGGTGATTGGATCACTGTATTGATCAGAATGAGACAGGGTGATTGGATCACTGTATTGATCAGAATGAGACAGGGTGACTGGATCACTGTATTGATCAGAATGAGAATGTCAGTGACTGGATCACTGTATTGATCAGAATGAGACAGGGTGATTGGATCACTGTATTGATCAGAATGAGACAGGGTGATAGGATCACTGTATTGATCAGAATGAGACAGGGTGATTGGATCACTGTATTGATCAGAATGAGACAGGGTGATTGGATCACTGTATTGATCAGAATGAGACAGGGTGATTGGATCACTGTATTGATCAGAATGAGACAGGGTGACTGGATCACTGTATTGATCAGAATGAGACAGGGTGATTGGATCACTGTATTGATCAGAATGAGACAGGGTGATTGGATCACTGTATTGATCAGAATGAGACAGGGTGATTGGATCACTGTATTGATCAGAATGAGAATGTCAGTGACTGGATCACTGTATTGATCAGAATGAGACTGAGTGATTGGATCACTGTATTGATCAGAATGAGAATGTCAGTGACTGGATCACTGTATTGATTAGAATGAGACTGAGTGATTGGATCACTGTATTGATCAGAATGAGACAGGGTGATTGGATCACTGTATTGATCAGAATGAGACAGGGTGATTGGATCACTGTATTGATCAGAATGAGACAGGGTGACTGGATCACTGTATTGATCAGAATGAGACAGGGTGATTGGATCACTGTATTGATCAGAATGATACAGGGTGATTGGATCACTGTATTGATCAGAATGAGACAGGGTGATTGGATCACTGTATTGATCAGAATGAGACAGGGTGGCTGGATCACTGTATTGATCAGAATGAGACAGTGATTGGATCACTGTATTGATCAGAATGAGACAGAGGGTGATTGGATCACTGTATTGATCAGAAAGAGACTGAGAGTGATTGGATCACTGTATTGATCAGAATGAGAATGTCAGTGACTGGATCACTGTTTTGATCAGAAAGAGACAGAGAGTGATTGGATCACTGTATTGATCAGAATGAGAATGTCAGTGACTGGATCACTGTATTGATCAGAATGAGACTGAGAGTGATTGGATCACTGTATTGATCAGAATGAGAATGTCAGTGACTGGATCACTATTCTTCAGAATGAGAATGTCAGTGACTGGATCACTGTATTGATCAGAATGAGACTGAGAGTGATTGGATCACTATTGATTAGAATGAGACTGAGAGTGACTGGATCACTGTATTGATCAGAATGATAATGTCAGTGACTGGATCACTGTATTGATCAGAATGAGAATGTCAGTGACTGGATCACTGTATTGATCAGAATGAGACTGAGAGTGATTGGATCACTATTGATTAGAATGAGACAGAGAGTGACTGGATCACTGTATTGATCAGAATGATAATGTCAGTGACTGGATCACTGTATTGATCAGAATGAGAATGTCAGTGACTGGATCACTGTATTGATCAGAATGAGACAGAGTGATTGGATCACTGTATTGATCAGAATGAGACTGAGTGACTGGATCACTGTATTGATCAGAATGAGACAGAGTGACTGGATCACTGTATTGATCAGAATGAGAATGTCAGTGATTGGATCACTGTATTGATCAGAATAAGAATGTCAGTGACTGGATCACTGTATTGATCAGTCTGAGACTGAGAGTAATTGGATCACTGTATTGATCAGTCTGAGACTGAGAGTGACTGGATCACTGTATTGATCAGAATGAGAATGTCAGTGATTGGATCACTGTATTGATCAGAATGAGACTGTGATTGGATCACTGTATTGATCAGAATGAGACTGAGGGTGATTGGATCACTGTATTGATCAGAATGAGAGGGTGATTGGATCACTCTATTGATCAGAATGAGACAGAGTGATTGGATCACTGTATTGATCAGAATGAGAATGTCAGTGACTATTGATCAGAATGAGACTGAGAGTGATTGGATCACTGTATTGATCAGAATGAGAATGTCAGTGACTGGATCACTATTGATCAGAATGAGACTGAGTGATTGGATCACTGTATTGATCAGAATGAGACTGAGTGATTGGATCACTGTATTGATCAGAATGAGAATGTCAGTGACTGGATCACTGTATTGATCAGAATGAGACTGAGAGTGATTGGATCACTGTATTGATCAGAATGAGAATGTCAGTGACTGGATCACTGTATTGATCAGAATGAGACTGAGAGTGATTGGATCACTGTATTGATCAGAATGAGAATGTCAGTGACTGGATCACTATTCTTCAGAATGAGAATGTCAGTGACTGGATCACTGTATTGATCAGAATGAGACTGAGAGTGATTGGATCACTATTGATTAGAATGAGACTGAGAGTGACTGGATCACTGTATTGATCAGAATGATAATGTCAGTGACTGGATCACTGTATTGATCAGAATGAGAATGTCAGTGACTGGATCACTGTATTGATCAGAATGAGACTGAGAGTGATTGGATCACTATTGATTAGAATGAGACAGAGAGTGACTGGATCACTGTATTGATCAGAATGATAATGTCAGTGACTGGATCACTGTATTGATCAGAATGAGAATGTCAGTGACTGGATCACTGTATTGATCAGAATGAGACAGAGTGATTGGATCACTGTATTGATCAGAATGAGACTGAGTGACTGGATCACTGTATTGATCAGAATGAGACAGAGTGACTGGATCACTGTATTGATCAGAATGAGAATGTCAGTGATTGGATCACTGTATTGATCAGAATAAGAATGTCAGTGACTGGATCACTGTATTGATCAGTCTGAGACTGAGAGTAATTGGATCACTGTATTGATCAGTCTGAGACTGAGAGTGACTGGATCACTGTATTGATCAGAATGAGAATGTCAGTGATTGGATCACTGTATTGATCAGAATGAGACTGTGATTGGATCACTGTATTGATCAGAATGAGACTGAGGGTGATTGGATCACTGTATTGATCAGAATGAGAGGGTGATTGGATCACTCTATTGATCAGAATGAGACAGAGTGATTGGATCACTGTATTGATCAGAATGAGAATGTCAGTGACTATTGATCAGAATGAGACTGAGAGTGATTGGATCACTGTATTGATCAGAATGAGAATGTCAGTGACTGGATCACTATTGATCAGAATGAGACTGAGTGATTGGATCACTGTATTGATCAGAATGAGACTGAGTGATTGGATCACTGTATTGATCAGAATGAGAATGTCAGTGACTGGATCACTGTATTGATCAGAATGAGACTGAGAGTGATTGGATCACTGTATTGATCAGAATGAGACAGGGTGATTGGATCACTGTATTGATCAGAATGAGACTGAGAGTGATTGGATCACTGTATTGATCAGAATGAGACTGAGGGTGATTGGATCACTGTATTGATCAGAATGAGACAGGGTGATTGGATCACTGTATTGATCAGAATGAGACAGAGTGATTGGATCACTGTATTGATCAGAATGAGACAGAGGGTGATTGGATCACTGTATTGATCAGAATGAGACAGAGTGATTGGATTACTGTATTGATCAGAATGAGACAGAGGGTGATTGGATCACTGTATTGATCAGAAAGAGACAGAGAGTGATTGGATCACTGTATTGATCAGAATGAGAATGTCAGTGATTGGATCACTGTATTGATCAGAATGAGACAGAGGGTGATTGGATCACTGTATTGATCAGAATGAGACAGAGTGATTGGATCACTGTATTGATCAGAATGAGAATGTCATTGACTGTATTGATCAGAATGAGACTGAGAGTGATTGGATCACTGTATTGATCAGAATGAGTATGTCAGTGACTGGATCACTGTTGATCAGAAAGAGACTGAGAGTGATTGGATCACTGTATTGATCAGAATGAGAATGTCAGTGACTGGATCACTGTATTGATCAGAAAGAGACAGAGAGTGATTGGATCACTGTATTGATCAGAATGAGAATGTCAGTGACTGTATTGATCAGAATGAGACTGAGAGTGATTGGATCACTGTATTGATCAGAATGAGAATGTCAGTGACTGGATCACTGTATTGATCAGAATGAGAATGTCAGTGACTGGATCACTGTATTGATCAGAATGAGAATGTCACTGACTGCATGACTGTATTGATCAGAATGAGAATGTCAGTGACTGGATTACTGTATTGATCAGAATGAGACTGAGAGTGATTGGATCACTGTATTGATCAGAATGAGACTGAGTGATTGGATCACTGTATTGATCAGAATGAGAATGTCAGTGACTGGATCACTGTATTGATTAGAATGAGACTGAGAGTGATTGGATCACTATTGATTAGAATGAGACTGAGAGGGACTGGATCACTGTATTGATCAGTCTGAGACTGAAAGTGATTGGATCACTGTATTGATCAGAATGAGACTGAGAGTGATTGGATCACTGTATTGATCAGAATGAGAATGTCAATGACTGGATCACTCTTGATCAGTATGAGAATGTCAGTGACTGGATCACTGTATTGATCAGAATGAGAATGTCAGTGACTGGATCACTGTATTGATCAGTCTGAGACTGAGAGTGATTGGATCACTGTATTGATCAGAATGAGACAGAGGGTGATTGGATCACTGTATTGATCAGAATGAGAATGTCAGTGACTGGATCACTATTGATCAGAATGAGAATGTCAGTGACTGGATCACTGTATTGATCAGAATGAGACTGAGAGAAATTGGATCACTGTATTGATTAGAATGAGACAGAGTGATTGGATCACTGTATTGATCAGAATGAGAATGTCAGTGACTGGATCACTGTATTGATCAGAAAGAGACTGAGAGTGATTGGATTACTGTATTGATCAGAATGAGAATGTCATTGACTGTATTGATCAGAATGAGACTGAGAGTGATTGGATCACTGTATTGATCAGAATGAGAATGTCAGTGACTGGATCACTATTGATCAGAATGAGAATGTGAGTGACTGGATCACTGTATTGATCAGAATGAGAATGTCAGTGACTGGATCACTGTATTGATCAGAATGAGACTGAGTGATTGGATCACTGTATTGATCGGAATGAGAATGTCAGTGACTGGATCACTGTATTGATCAGAATGAGACTGAGAGTGATTGGATCACTGTATTGATCAGAATGAGACAGAGGGTGATTGGATCACTGTATTGATCAGAATGAGACAGAGGGTGATTGGATCACTGTATTGATCAGAATGAGACAGAGTGTTTGGATCACTGTATTGATCAGAATGAGAATGTCAGTGACTGGATCACTGTATTGATCAGAATGAGACTGAGTGATTGGATCACTGTATTGATCGGAATGAGAATGTCAGTGACTGGATCACTGTATTGATCAGAATGAGACTGAGAGTGATTGGATCACTGTATTGATCAGAATGAGACAGAGGGTGATTGGATCACTGTATTGATCAGAATGAGACAGAGGGTGATTGGATCACTGTATTGATCAGAATGAGACAGAGTGATGGGTTCACTGTATTGATCAGAATGAGAATGTCAGTGACTGGATCACTGTATTGATCAGAAAGAGACTGAGAGTGATTGGATTACTGTATTGATCAGAATGAGAATGTCATTGACTGTATTGATCAGAATGAGACTGAGAGTGATTGGATCACTGTATTGATCAGAATGAGAATGTCAGTGACTGGATCACTATTGATCAGAATGAGAATGTCAGTGACTGGATCACTGTATTGATCAGAATGAGAATGTCAGTGACTGGATCACTGTATTGATCAGAATGAGACTGAGTGATTGGATCACTGTATTGATCGGAATGAGAATGTCAGTGACTGGATCACTGTATTGATCAGAATGAGACTGAGAGTGATTGGATCTCTGTATTGATCAGAATGAGACAGAGGGTGATTGGATCACTGTATTGATCAGAATGAGACAGAGGGTGATTGGATCACTGTATTGATCAGAATGAGACAGAGTGATTGGATCACTGTATTGATCAGAATGAGAATGTCAGTGACTGGATCACTGTATTGATCAGAAAGAGACTGAGAGTGATTGGATTACTGTATTGATCAGAATGAGAATGTCATTGACTGTATTGATCAGAATGAGACTGAGTGATTGGATCACTGTATTGATCGGAATGAGAATGTCAGGGACTGGATCACTGTATTGATCAGAATGAGACTGAGAGTGATTGGATCTCTGTATTGATCAGAATGAGACAGAGGGTGATTGGATCACTGTATTGATCAGAATGAGACAGAGGGTGATTGGATCACTGTATTGATCAGAATGAGACAGAGTGATTGGATCACTGTATTGATCAGAATGAGAATGTCAGTGACTGGATCACTGTATTGATCAGAAAGAGACTGAGAGTGATTGGATTACTGTATTGATCAGAATGAGAATGTCATTGACTGTATTGATCAGAATGAGACTGAGAGTGATTGGATCACTGTATTGATCAGAATGAGAATGTCAGTGACTGGATCACTATTGATCAGAATGAGAATGTCAGTGACTGGATCACTGTATTGATCAGAATGGGACTGAGTGACTGGATCACTGTATTGATCAGAATGAGACTGAGTGATTGGATCACTGTATTGATCAGAATGAGAATGTCAGTGACTGGATCACTGTATTGATCAGAATGAGACTGAGAGTGTTTGGATCACTGTATTGATCGGAATGAGAATGTCAGTGACTGGATCACTGTATTGATCAGAATGAGACTGAGAGTGATTGGATCTCTGTATTGATCAGAATGAGAATGTCAGTGACTGGATCACTGTATTGATCAGAATGAGACTGAGAGTGATTGGATCACTGTATTGATCAGAATGAGACTGAGAGTGATTGGATCACTGTATTGATCAGAATGAGAATGTCAGTGACTGGATCACTGTATTGATCAGAATGAGAATGTCATTGACTGTATTGATCAGAATGAGACTGAGAGTGATTGGATCACTGTATTGATCAGAATGAAAATGTCAGTGACTGGATCACTATTGATCAGAATGAGAATGTCAGTGACTGGATCACTGTATTGATCAGAATGAGACTGTCAGTGACTGGATCACTGTATTGATCAGAATGAGACTGAGTGATTGGATCACTGTATTGATCAGAATGAGAATGTCAGTGACTGGATCACTGTATTGATCAGAATGAGACTGAGAGTGATTGGATCACTGTATTGATCTGAATGAGAATGTCAGTGGATCACTGTATTGATCAGAATGAGACTGAGTGATTGGATCACTGTATTGATCAGAATGAGAATGTCAGTGACTGGATCACTGTATTGATTAGAATGAGACTGAGTGATTGGATCACTGTATTGATCAGTCTGAGACTGAGAGTGATTGGATCACTGTATTGATCAGAATGAGAATGTCAGTGACTGGATCACTGTATTGATCAGAATGAGACTGAGTGATTGGATCACTGTATTGATCAGAATGAGAATGTCAGTGACTGGATCACTGTATTGATTAGAATGAGACTGAGTGATTGGATCACTGTATTGATCAGAATGAGACAGGGTGATTGGATCACTGTATTGATCAGAATGAGACAGGGTGACTGGATCACTGTATTGATCAGAATGAGACAGGGTGATTGGATCACTGTATTGATCAGAATGCGACAGGGTGATTGGATCACTGTATTGATCAGAATGAGACAGGGTGATTGGATCACTGTATTGATCAGAATGAGACAGGGTGATTGGATCACTGTATTGATCAGAATGAGACAGGGTGACTGGATCACTGTATTGATCAGAATGAGACAGGGTGACTGGATCACTGTATTGATCAGAATGAGACAGGGTGATTGGATCACTGTATTGATCAGAATGAGACAGGGTGATTGGATCACTGTATTGATCAGAATGAGAATGTCAGTGACTGGATCACTGTATTGATCAGAATGAGACTGAGTGATTGGATCACTGTATTGATCAGAATGAGAATGTCAGTGACTGGATCACTGTATTGATTAGAATGAGACTGAGTGATTGGATCACTGTATTGATCAGAATGAGACGGTGATTGGATCACTGTATTGATCAGAATGAGACAGGGTGATTGGATCACTGTATTGATCGGAATGAGACAGGGTGACTGGATCACTGTATTGATCAGAATGAGACAGGGTGATTGGATCACTGAATTGATCAGAATGAGACAGGGTGATTGGATCACTGTATTGATCAGAATGAGACAGGGTGATTGGATCACTGTATTGATCAGAATGAGACAGGGTGACTGGATCACTGTATTGATCAGAATGAGACAGTGATTGGATCACTGTATTGATCAGAATGAGACAGAGGGTGATTGGATCACTGTATTGATCAGAAAGAGACTGTGAGTGATTGGATCACTGTATTGATCAGAATGAGAATGTCAGTGACTGGATCACTGTTTTGATCAGAAAGAGACAGAGAGTGATTGAATCACTGTATTGATCAGAATGAGAATGTCAGTGACTGGATCACTGTATTGATCAGAATGAGACTGAGAGTGATTGGATCACTGTATTGATCAGAATGAGAATGTCAGTGACTGGATCACTATTCTTCAGAATGAGAATGTCAGTGACTGGATCACTGTATTGATCAGAATGAGACTGAGAGTGATTGGATCACTATTGATTAGAATGAGACTGAGAGTGACTGGATCACTGTATTGATCAGAATGATAATGTCAGTGACTGGATCACTGTATTGATCAGAATGAGACTGAGAGTGATTGGATCACTATTGATTAGAATGAGACAGAGAGTGACTGGATCACTGTATTGATCAGAATGATAATGTCAGTGACTGGATCACTGTATTGATCAGAATGAGAATGTCAGTGACTGGATCACTGTATTGATCAGAATGAGACAGAGTGATTGGATCACTGTATTGATCAGAATGAGACTGAGTGACTGGATCACTGTATTGATCAGAATGAGACAGAGTGACTGGATCACTGTATTGATCAGAATGAGACTGAGTGATTGGATCACTGTATTGATCAGAATGAGACAGAGGGTGATTGGATCATTGTATTGATCAGAATGAGAATGTCAGTGATTGGATCACTGTATTGATCAGAATAAGAATGTCAGTGACTGGATCACTGTATTGATCAGTCTGAGACTGAGAGTAATTGGATCACTGTATTGATCAGTCTGAGACTGAGAGTGACTGGATCACTGTATTGATCAGAATGAGAATGTCAGTGATTGGATCACTGTATTGATCAGAATGAGACTGTGATTGGATCACTGTATTGATCAGAATGAGACTGAGGGTGATTGGATCACTGTATTGATCAGAATGAGAGGTTGATTGGATCACTGTATTGATCAGAATGAGACAGAGTGATTGGATCACTGTATTGATCAGAATGAGAATGTCAGTGACTATTGATCAGAATGAGACTGAGAGTGATTGGATCACTGTATTGATCAGAATGAGAATGTCAGTGACTGGATCACTATTGATCAGAATGAGACTGAGTGATTGGATCACTGTATTGATCAGAATGAGACTGAGTGATTGGATCACTGTATTGATCAGAATGAGAATGTCAGTGACTGGATCACTGTATTGATCAGAATGAGACTGAGTGATTGGATCACTGTATTGATCAGAAAGAGAATGTCAGTGACTGGATCACTGTATTGATCAGAATGAGACTGAGAGTGATTGGATCACTGTATTGATCAGAATGAGACAGGGTGATTGGATCACTGTATTGATCAGAATGAGACTGAGAGTGATTGGATCACTGTATTGATCAGAATGAGACTGAGGGTGATTGGATCACTGTATTGATCAGAATGAGACAGGGTGATTGGATCACTGTATTGATCAGAATGAGACAGAGTGATTGGATCACTGTATTGATCAGAATGAGACAGAGGGTGATTGGATCACTGTATTGATCAGAATGAGACAGAGTGATTGGATCACTGTATTGATCAGAATGAGAATGTCAGTGACTGGATCACTGTATTGATCAGAAAGAGACTGAGAGTGATTGGATCACTGTATTGATCAGAATGAGAATGTCAGTGACTGGATCACTGTATTGATCAGAATGAGAATGTCAGTGACTGGATCACTGTATTGATCAGAATGAGAATGTCAGTGACTGCATCACTGTATTGATCAGAATGAGAATGTCAGTGACTGGATCACTGTATTGATCAGAATGAGACTGAGTGATTGGATCACTGTATTGATCAGAATGAGAATGTCAGTGACTGGATCACTGTATTGATCAGAATGAGACTGAGAGTGATTGGATCACTGTATTGATCAGAATGAGACAGAGTGATTGGATCACTGTATTGATCAGAATGAGACAGAGGGTGATTGGATCACTATATTGAACAGAATGAGAATGTCAGTGACTGGATCACTGTATTGATCAGAAAGAGACTGAGAGTGATTGGATCACTGTATTGATCAGAAAGAGACTGAGAGTGATTGGATCACTGTATTGATCAGAATGAGACTGAGTGATTGGATCACTGTATTGATCAGAATGAGAATGTCAGTGACTGGATCACTGTATTGATCAGAATGAGACTGAGAGTGATTGGATCACTGTATTGATCAGAATGAGACAGAGTGATTGGATCACTGTATTGATCAGAATGAGACAGAGGGTGATTGGATCACTATATTGAACAGAATGAGAATGTCAGTGACTGGATCACTGTATTGATCAGAAAGAGACTGAGAGTGATTGGATCACTGTATTGATCAGAAAGAGACTGAGAGTGATTGGATCACTGTATTGATCAGAATGAGAATGTCATTGACTGTATTGATCAGAATGAGACTGAGAGTGATTGGATCACTGTATTGATCAGAATGAGAATGTCAGTGACTGGATCACTGTTGATCAGAATGAGAATGTCAGTGACTGGATCACTGTATTGATCAGAATGAGAATGTCAGTGACTGGATTACTGTATTGATCAGAATGAGACTGAGAGTGATTGGATCACTGTATTGATCAGAATGAGACTGAGTGATTGGATCACTGTATTGATCAGAATGAGAATGTCAGTGACTGGATCACTGTATTGATTAGAATGAGACTGAGAGTGATTGGATCACTATTGATTAGAATGAGACTGAGAGGGACTGGATCACTGTATTGATCAGTCTGAGACTGAAAGTGATTGGATCACTGTATTGATCAGAATGAGAATGTCAGTGACTGGATCACTGTATTGATCAGAAAGAGACTGAGAGTGATTGGATCACTGTATTAATCAGAATGAGAATGTCAATGACTGGATCACTATTGATCAGAATGAGAATGTCTGTGACTGGATCACTGTATTGATCAGAATGAGACTGAGAGTGATTGGATCACTGTATTGATCAGAATGAGAATGTCAATGACTGGATCACTATTGATCAGAATGAGAATGTCAGTGACTGGATCACTGTATTGATCAGAATGAGAATGTCAGTGACTGGATCACTGTATTGATCAGAATGAGACTGAGAGTGATTGGATCACTGTATTGATCAGTCTGAGACTGAGAGTGATTGGATCACTGTATTGATCAGAATGAGACAGAGGGTGATTGGATCACTGTATTGATCAGAATGAGAATGTCAGTGACTGGATCACTATTGATCAAAATGAGAATGTCAGTGACTGGATCACTGTATTGATCAGAATGAGACTGAGAGAAATTGGATCACTGTATTGATTAGAATGAGACAGAGTGATTGGATCACTGTATTGATCAGAATGAGAATGTCAGTGACTGGATCACTGTATTGATCAGAAAGAGACTGAGAGTGATTGGATTACTGTATTGATCAGAATGAGAATGTCATTGACTGTATTGATCAGAATGAGACTGAGTGATTGGATCACTGTATTGATCAGAATGAGAATGTCAGTGACTGGATCACTATTGATCAGAATGAGAATGTCAGTGACTGGATCACTGTATTGATCAGAATGAGACTGAGTGATTGGATCACTGTATTGATCGGAATGAGAATGTCAGTGACTGGATCACTGTATTGATCAGAATGAGACTGAGAGTGATTGGATCACTGTATTGATCAGAATGAGACAGAGGGTGATTGGATCACTGTATTGATCAGAATGAGACAGAGGGTGATTGGATCACTGTATTGATCAGAATGAGACAGAGTGTTTGGATCACTGTATTGATCAGAATGAGAATGTCAGTGACTGGATCACTGTATTGATCAGAATGAGACTGAGTGATTGGATCACTGTATTGATCGGAATGAGAATGTCAGTGACTGGATCACTGTATTGATCAGAATGAGACTGAGAGTGATTGGATCACTGTATTGATCAGAATGAGACAGAGGGTGATTGGATCACTGTATTGATCAGAATGAGACAGAGGGTGATTGGATCACTGTATTGATCAGAATGTGACAGAGTGATTGGATCACTGTATTGATCAGAATGAGAATGTCAGTGACTGGATCACTGTATTGATCAGAAAGGGACTGAGAGTGATTGGATTACTGTATTGATCAGAATGAGAATGTCATTGACTGTATTGATCAGAATGAGACTGAGAGTGATTGGATCACTGTATTGATCAGAATGAGAATGTCAGTGACTGGATCACTATTGATCAGAATGAGAATGTCAGTGACTGGATCACTGTATTGATCAGAATGAGAATGTCAGTGACTGGATCAGTGTATTGATCAGAATGAGACTGAGTGATTGGATCACTGTATTGATCGGAATGAGAATGTCAGTGACTGGATCACTGTATTGATCAGAATGAGACTGAGAGTGATTGGATCTCTGTATTGATCAGAATGAGACAGAGGGTGTTTGGATCACTGTATTGATCAGAATGAGACAGAGTGTGATTGGATCACTGTATTGATCAGAATGAGACAGAGTGATTGGATCACTGTATTGATCAGAATGAGAATGTCAGTGACTGGATCACTGTATTGATCAGAAAGAGACTGAGAGTGATTGGATTACTGTATTGATCAGAATGAGAATGTCATTGACTGTATTGATCAGAATGAGACTGAGTGATTGGATCACTGTATTGATCGGAATGAGAATGTCAGTGACTGGATCACTGTATTGATCAGAATGAGACTGAGAGTGATTGGATCTCTGTATTGATCAGAATGAGACAGAGGGTGATTGGATCACTGTATTGATCAGAATGAGACAGTGATTGGATCACTGTATTGATCAGAATGAGACAGAGTGATTGGATCACTGTATTGATCAGAATGAGAATGTCAGTGACTGGATCACTGTATTGATCAGAAAGAGACTGAGAGTGATTGGATTACTGTATTGATCAGAATGAGAATGTCATTGACTGTATTGATCAGAATGAGACTGAGAGTGATTGGATCACTGTATTGATCAGAATGAGAATGTCAGTGACTGGATCACTATTGATCAGAATGAGAATGTCAGTGACTGGATCACTGTATTGATCAGAATGGGACTGAGTGACTGGATCACTGTATTGATCAGAATGAGACTGAGTGATTGGATCACTGTATTGATCAGAATGAGAATGTCAGTGACTGGATCACTGTATTGATCAGAATGAGACTGAGAGTGTTTGGATCACTGTATTGATCAGAATGAGAATGTCAGTGACTGGATCACTGTATTGATCAGAATGAGACTGAGTGATTGGATCACTGTATTGATCGGAATGAGAATGTCAGTGACTGGATCACTGTATTGATCAGAATGAGACTGAGAGTGATTGGATCACTGTATTGATCAGAATGAGACAGAGGGTGATTGGATCACTGTATTGATCAGAATGAGACAGAGGGTGATTGGATCACTGTATTGATCAGAATGAGACAGTGATTGGATCACCGTATTGATCAGAATGAGAATGTCAGTGACTGGATCACTGTATTGATCAGAAAGAGACTGAGAGTGATTGGATTACTGTATTGATCAGAATGAGAATTTCATTGACTGTATTGATCAGAATGAGACTGAGAGTGATTGGATCACTGTATTGATCAGAATGAGAATGTCAGTGACTGGATCACTATTGATCAGAAAGAGACTGAGAGTGACTGCATCACTGTATTGATCAGAAAGAGACTGAGTGATTGGATCACTGTATTGATCGGAATGAGAATGTCAGTGACTGGATCACTGTATTGATTAGAATGAGACTGATAGTGATTGGATCACTATTGATTAGAATGAGACTGAGAGTGACTGGATCACTGTATTGATCAGTCTGAGACTGAGAGTGATTGGATCACTGTATTGATCAGAATGAGAATGTCAGTGACTGGATCACTGTATTGATCGGAATGAGACAGAGTGATTGGATTACTGTATTGATCAGAATGAGAATGTCAGTGACTGAATCACTGTATTGATCAGAATGAGACAGAGTGTTTGGATCACTGTATTGATCAGAATGAGACAGAGGGTGATTGGATCACTGTATTGATCAGAATGAGAATGTCAGTGACTGGATCACTGTATTGATCAGAAAGAGACTGAGAGTGATTGGAGCACTGTATTGATCAGAATGAGAATGTCAGTGACTGGATCACTGTATTGATCAGAATGAGACTGAGTGATTGGATCACTGTATTGATCGGAATGAGAATGTCAGTGACTGGATCACTGTATTGATCAGAATGAGACTGAGAGTGATTGGATCTCTGTATTGATCAGAATGAGACAGAGGGTGATTGGATCACTGTATTGATCAGAATGAGACAGAGTGATTGGATCACTGTATTGATCAGAATGAGAATGTCAGTGACTGGATCACTGTATTGATCAGAAAGAGACTGAGAGTGATTGGATTACTGTATTGATCAGAATGAGAATGTCATTGACTGTATTGATCAGAATGAGACTGAGAGTGATTGGATCACTGTATTGATCAGAATGAGAATGTCAGTGACTGCATCACTATTGATCAGAATGAGAATGTCAGTGACTGGATCACTGTATTGATCAGAATGGGACTGAGTGACTGGATCACTGTATTGATCAGAATGAGACTGAGTGATTGGATCACTGTATTGATCAGAATGAGAATGTCAGTGACTGGATCACTGTATTGATCAGAATGAGACTGAGAGTGTTTGGATCACTGCATTGATCAGAATGAGAATGTCAGCGACTGGATCACTGTATTGATCAGAATGAGACTGAGTGATTGGATCACTGTATTGATCGGAATGAGAATGTCAGTGACTGGATCACTGTATTGATCAGAATGAGACTGAGAGTGATTGGATCACTGTATTGATCAGAATGAGACAGAGGGTGATTGGATCACTGTATTGATCAGAATGAGACAGAGGGTGATTGGATCACTGTATTGATCAGAATGAGACAGTGATTGGATCACCGTATTGATCAGAATGAGAATGTCAGTGACTGGATCACTGTATTGATCAGAAAGAGACTGAGAGTGATTGGATTACTGTATTGATCAGAATGAGAATGTCATTGACTGTATTGATCAGAATGAGACTGAGAGTGATTGGATCACTGTATTGATCAGAATGAGAATGTCAGTGACTGGATCACTATTGATCAGAAAGAGACTGAGAGTGACTGGATCACTGTATTGATCAGAAAGAGACTGAGAGTGATTGGATCACTGTATTGATCAGAATGAGAATGTCAGTGACTGGATCACTGTATTGATTAGAATGAGACTGATAGTGATTGGATCACTATTGATTAGAATGAGACTGAGAGTGACTGGATCACTGTATTGATCAGTCTGAGACTGAGAGTGATTGGATCACTGTATTGATCAGAATGAGAATGTCAGTGACTGGATCACTGTATTGATCGGAATGAGACAGTGTGATTGGATTACTGTATTGATCAGAATGAGAATGTCAGTGACTGAATCACTGTATTGATCAGAATGAGACTGAGAGTGATTGGATCACTGTATTGATCAGAATGAGACAGAGTGTTTGGATCACTGTATTGATCAGAATGAGACAGAGGGTGATTGGATCACTGTATTGATCAGAATGAGAATGTCAGTGACTGGATCACTGTATTGATCAGAAAGAGACTGAGAGTGATTGGATCACTGTATTGATCAGAATGAGAATGTCATTGACTGTATTGATCAGAATGAGACTGAGAGTGATTGGATCACTGTATTGATCAGAATGAGAATGTCAGTGACTGGATCACTGTATTGATCAGAATGAGACTGAGAGTGATTGGATCACTGTATTGATCAGAATGAGAATGTCATTGACTATATTGATCAGAATGAGACTGAGAGTGATTGGATCACTGTATTGATCAGAATGAGAATGTCATTGACTGTATTGATCAGAATGAGACTGAGAGTGATTGGATCACTGTATTGATCAGAATGAGAATGTCAGTGACTGGATCACTGTATTGATCAGAATGAGACTGAGTGATTGGATCACTGTATTGATCAGAATGAGAATGTCAGTGACTGGATCACTGTATTGATCAGAATGAGACTGAGAGTGATTGGATCACTGTATTGATCAGAATGAGATTGTCATTGACTGTATTGATCAGAATGAGACTGAGAGTGATTGGATCACTGTATTGATCAGAATGAGAATGTCAGTGACTGGATCACTGTATTGATCAGAATGAGACTGAGTGATTGGATCACTGTATTGATCGGAATGAGAATGTCAGTGACTGGATCACTGTATTGATCAGAATGAGACTGAGAGTGATTGGATCACTGTATTGATCAGAATGAGACAGGGTTATTGGATCACTGTATTGATCAGAATGAGACAGAGGGTGATTGGATCACTGTATTGATCAGAATGAGACTGAGGGTGATTGGATCACTGTATTGATCAGAATGAGAATGTCAGTGACTGGATCACTGTATTGATCAGAAAGAGACTGAGAGTGATTGGATTACTGTATTGATCAGAATGAGAATGTCATTGACTGTATTGATCAGAATGAGACTGAGAGTGATTGGATCACTGTATTGATCAGAATGAGAATGTCAGTGACTGGATCACTATTGATCAGAAAGAGACTGAGAGTGACTGGATCACTGTATTGATCAGAAAGAGACTGAGAGTGATTGGATCACTGTATTGATCAGAATGAGAATGTCAGTGACTGGATCACTGTATTGATTAGAATGAGACTGAGAGTGATTGGATCACTATTGATTAGAATGAGACTGAGAGTGACTGGATCACTGTATTGATCAGTCTGAGACTGAGAGTGATTGGATCACTGTATTGATCAGAATGAGACTGAGAGTGATTGGATCACTGTATTGATCAGAATGAGAATGTCAGTGACTGGATCACTGTATTGATCAGAATGAGACTGAGAGTGATTGGATCACTGTATTGATCAGAATGAGAATGTCAGTGACTGAATCACTGTATTGATCAGAATGAGACAGAGGGTGATTGGATCACTGTATTGATCAGAATGAGAATGTCATTGACTGTATTGATCAGAATGAGACTGAGAGTGATTGGATCACTGTATTGATCAGAATGAGAATGTCAGTGACTGGATCACTGTATTGATCGGAATGAGACAGAGTGATTGGATCACTGTATTGATCAGAATGAGAATGTCAGTGACTGAATCACTGTATTGATCAGAATGAGACTGAGAGTGATTGGATCACTGTATTGATCAGAATGAGACAGAGGGTGATTGGATCACTGTATTGATCAGAATGAGAATGTCAGTGACTGGATCACTGTATTGATCAGAAAGAGACTGAGAGTGATTGGATCACTGTATTGATCAGAATGAGAATGTCATTGACTGTATTGATCAGAATGAGACTGAGAGTGATTGGATCACTGTATTGATCAGAATCAGAATGTCAGTGACTGGATCACTGTATTGATCAGAATGAGACTGAGAGTGATTGGATCACTGTATTGATCAGAATGAGAATGTCATTGACTGTATTGATCAGAATGAGACTGAGAGTGATTGGATCACTGTATTGATCAGAATGAGAATGTCAGTGACTGGATCACTATTGATCAGAATGAGAATGTCAGTGACTGGATCACTGTATTGATCAGAATGAGACTGAGTGATTGGATCACTGTATTGATCGGAATGAGAATGTCAGTGACTGGATCACTGTATTGATCAGAATGAGACTGAGAGTGATTGGATCACTGTATTGATCAGAATGAGACAGAGGGTGATTGGATCACTGTATTGATCAGAATGAGACAGAGGGTGATTGGATCACTGTATTGATCAGAATGAGACAGAGTGATTGGATCACTGTATTGATCAGAATGAGAATATCAGTGACTGGATCACTGTATTGATCAGAAAGAGACTGAGAGTGTTTGGATCACTGTATTGATCAGAATGAGAATGTCAGTGACTGGATCACTGTATTGATCAGAATGAGACTGAGTGATTGGATCACTGTATTGATCGGAATGAGAATGTCAGTGACTGGATCACTGTATTGATCAGAATGAGACTGAGAGTGATTGGATCACTGTATTGATCAGAATGAGACAGAGGGTGATTGGATCACTGTATTGATCAGAATGAGACAGAGGGTGATTGGATCACTGTATTGATCAGAATGAGACAGAGTGATTGGATCACTGTATTGATCAGAATGAGAATGTCAGTGACTGGATCACTGTATTGATCAGAAAGAGACTGAGAGTGATTGGATTACTGTATTGATCAGAATGAGAATGTCATTGACTGTATTGATCAGAATGAGACTGAGAGTGATTGGATCACTGTATTGATCAGAATGAGAATGTCAGTGACTGGATCACTATTGATCAGAATGAGAATGTCAGTGACTGGATCACTATTGATCAGAAAGAGACTGAGAGTGACTGCATTACTGTATTGATCAGAAAGAGACTGAGTGATTGGATCACTGTATTGATCGGAATGAGAATGTCAGTGACTGGATCACTGTATTGATTAGAATGAGACTGATAGTGATTGGATCACTATTGATTAGAATGAGACTGAGAGTGACTGGATCACTGTATTGATCAGTCTGAGACTGAGAGTGATTGGATCACTGTATTGATCAGAATGAGAATGTCAGTGACTGGATCACTGTATTGATCGGAATGAGACAGAGTGATTGGATTACTGTATTGATCAGAATGAGAATGTCAGTGACTGAATCACTGTATTGATCAGAATGAGACAGAGTGTTTGGATCACTGTATTGATCAGAATGAGACAGAGGGTGATTGGATCACTGTATTGATCAGAATGAGAATGTCAGTGACTGGATCACTGTATTGATCAGAAAGAGACTGAGAGTGATTGGAGCACTGTATTGATCAGAATGAGAATGTCAGTGACTGGATCACTGTATTGATCAGAATGAGACTGAGTGATTGGATCACTGTATTGATCGGAATGAGAATGTCAGTGACTGGATCACTGTATTGATCAGAATGAGACTGAGAGTGATTGGATCTCTGTATTGATCAGAATGAGACAGAGGGTGATTGGATCACTGTATTGATCAGAATGAGACAGAGGGTGATTGGATCACTGTATTGATCAGAATGAGACAGAGTGATTGGATCACTGTATTGATCAGAATGAGAATGTCAGTGACTGGATCACTGTATTGATCAGAAAGAGACTGAGAGTGATTGGATTACTGTATTGATCAGAATGAGAATGTCATTGACTGTATTGATCAGAATGAGACTGAGAGTGATTGGATCACTGTATTGATCAGAATGAGAATGTCAGTGACTGGATCACTATTGATCAGAATGAGAATGTCAGTGACTGGATCACTGTATTGATCAGAATGGGACTGAGTGACTGGATCACTGTATTGATCAGAATGAGACTGAGTGATTGGATCACTGTATTGATCAGAATGAGAATGTCAGTGACTGGATCACTGTATTGATCAGAATGAGACTGAGAGTGTTTGGATCACTGCATTGATCAGAATGAGAATGTCAGTGACTGGATCACTGTATTGATCAGAATGAGACTGAGTGATTGGATCACTGTATTGATCGGAATGAGAATGTCAGTGACTGGATCACTGTATTGATCAGAATGAGACTGAGAGTGATTGGATCACTGTATTGATCAGAATGAGACAGAGGGTGATTGGATCACTGTATTGATCAGAATGAGACAGAGGGTGATTGGATCACTGTATTGATCAGAATGAGACAGTGATTGGATCACCGTATTGATCAGAATGAGAATGTCAGTGACTGGATCACTGTATTGATCAGAAAGAGACTGAGAGTGATTGGATTACTGTATTGATCAGAATGAGAATTTCATTGACTGTATTGATCAGAATGAGACTGAGAGTGATTGGATCACTGTATTGATCAGAATGAGAATGTCAGTGACTGGATCACTATTGATCAGAAAGAGACTGAGAGTGACTGGATCACTGTATTGATCAGAAAGAGACTGAGTGATTGGATCACTGTATTGATCGGAATGAGAATGTCAGTGACTGGATCACTGTATTGATTAGAATGAGACTGATAGTGATTGGATCACTATTGATTAGAATGAGACTGAGAGTGACTGGATCACTGTATTGATCAGAATGAGACAGAGGGTGATTGGATCACTGTATTGATCAGAATGAGAATGTCAGTGACTGGATCACTGTATTGATCAGAAAGAGACTGAGAGTGATTGGATCACTGTATTGATCAGAATGAGAATGTCATTGACTGTATTGATCAGAATGAGACTGAGAGTGATTGGATCACTGTATTGATCAGAATGAGAATGTCAGTGACTGGATCACTGTATTGATCAGAATGAGACTGAGAGTGATTGGATCACTGTATTGATCAGAATGAGAATGTCATTGACTGTATTGATCAGAATGAGACTGAGAGTGATTGGATCACTGTATTGATCAGAATGAGAATGTCATTGACTGTATTGATCAGAATGAGACTGAGAGTGATTGGATCACTGTATTGATCAGAATGAGAATGTCAGTGACTGGATCACTGTATTGATCAGAATGAGACTGAGTGATTGGATCACTGTATTGATCAGAATGAGAATGTCAGTGACTGGATCACTGTATTGATCAGAATGAGACTGAGAGTGATTGGATCACTGTATTGATCAGAATGAGATTGTCATTGACTGTATTGATCAGAATGAGACTGAGAGTGATTGGATCACTGTATTGATCAGAATGAGAATGTCAGTGACTGGATCACTGTATTGATCAGAATGAGACTGAGTGATTGGATCACTGTATTGATCGGAATGAGAATGTCAGTGACTGGATCACTGTATTGATCAGAATGAGACTGAGAGTGATTGGATCACTGTATTGATCAGAATGAGACAGGGTTATTGGATCACTGTATTGATCAGAATGAGACAGAGGGTGATTGGATCACTGTATTGATCAGAATGAGACTGAGGGTGATTGGATCACTGTATTGATCAGAATGAGAATGTCAGTGACTGGATCACTGTATTGATCAGAAAGAGACTGAGAGTGATTGGATTACTGTATTGATCAGAATGAGAATGTCATTGACTGTATTGATCAGAATGAGACTGAGAGTGATTGGATCACTGTATTGATCAGAATGAGAATGTCAGTGACTGGATCACTATTGATCAGAAAGAGACTGAGAGTGACTGGATCACTGTATTGATCAGAAAGAGACTGAGAGTGATTGGATCACTGTATTGATCAGAATGAGAATGTCAGTGACTGGATCACTGTATTGATTAGAATGAGACTGAGAGTGATTGGATCACTATTGATTAGAATGAGACTGAGAGTGACTGGATCACTGTATTGATCAGTCTGAGACTGAGAGTGATTGGATCACTGTATTGATCAGAATGAGACTGAGAGTGATTGGATCACTGTATTGATCAGAATGAGAATGTCAGTGACTGGATCACTGTATTGATCAGAATGAGACTGAGAGTGATTGGATCACTGTATTGATCAGAATGAGAATGTCAGTGACTGAATCACTGTATTGATCAGAATGAGACAGAGGGTGATTGGATCACTGTATTGATCAGAATGAGAATGTCATTGACTGTATTGATCAGAATGAGACTGAGAGTGATTGGATCACTGTATTGATCAGAATGAGAATGTCAGTGACTGGATCACTGTATTGATCGGAATGAGACAGAGTGATTGGATCACTGTATTGATCAGAATGAGAATGTCAGTGACTGAATCACTGTATTGATCAGAATGAGACTGAGAGTGATTGGATCACTGTATTGATCAGAATGAGACAGAGGGTGATTGGATCACTGTATTGATCAGAATGAGAATGTCAGTGACTGGATCACTGTATTGATCAGAAAGAGACTGAGAGTGATTGGATCACTGTATTGATCAGAATGAGAATGTCATTGACTGTATTGATCAGAATGAGACTGAGAGTGATTGGATCACTGTATTGATCAGAATCAGAATGTCAGTGACTGGATCACTGTATTGATCAGAATGAGACTGAGAGTGATTGGATCACTGTATTGATCAGAATGAGAATGTCATTGACTGTATTGATCAGAATGAGACTGAGAGTGATTGGATCACTGTATTGATCAGAATGAGAATGTCAGTGACTGGATCACTATTGATCAGAATGAGAATGTCAGTGACTGGATCACTGTATTGATCAGAATGAGACTGAGTGATTGGATCACTGTATTGATCGGAATGAGAATGTCAGTGACTGGATCACTGTATTGATCAGAATGAGACTGAGAGTGATTGGATCACTGTATTGATCAGAATGAGACAGAGGGTGATTGGATCACTGTATTGATCAGAATGAGACAGAGGGTGATTGGATCACTGTATTGATCAGAATGAGACAGAGTGATTGGATCACTGTATTGATCAGAATGAGAATATCAGTGACTGGATCACTGTATTGATCAGAAAGAGACTGAGAGTGTTTGGATCACTGTATTGATCAGAATGAGAATGTCAGTGACTGGATCACTGTATTGATCAGAATGAGACTGAGTGATTGGATCACTGTATTGATCGGAATGAGAATGTCAGTGACTGGATCACTGTATTGATCAGAATGAGACTGAGAGTGATTGGATCACTGTATTGATCAGAATGAGACAGAGGGTGATTGGATCACTGTATTGATCAGAATGAGACAGAGGGTGATTGGATCACTGTATTGATCAGAATGAGACAGAGTGATTGGATCACTGTATTGATCAGAATGAGAATGTCAGTGACTGGATCACTGTATTGATCAGAAAGAGACTGAGAGTGATTGGATTACTGTATTGATCAGAATGAGAATGTCATTGACTGTATTGATCAGAATGAGACTGAGAGTGATTGGATCACTGTATTGATCAGAATGAGAATGTCAGTGACTGGATCACTATTGATCAGAATGAGAATGTCAGTGACTGGATCACTATTGATCAGAAAGAGACTGAGAGTGACTGCATCACTGTATTGATCAGAAAGAGACTGAGTGATTGGATCACTGTATTGATCGGAATGAGAATGTCAGTGACTGGATCACTGTATTGATTAGAATGAGACTGATAGTGATTGGATCACTATTGATTAGAATGAGACTGAGAGTGACTGGATCACTGTATTGATCAGTCTGAGACTGAGAGTGATTGGATCACTGTATTGATCAGAATGAGAATGTCAGTGACTGGATCACTGTATTGATCGGAATGAGACAGAGTGATTGGATTACTGTATTGATCAGAATGAGAATGTCAGTGACTGAATCACTGTATTGATCAGAATGAGACAGAGTGTTTGGATCACTGTATTGATCAGAATGAGACAGAGGGTGATTGGATCACTGTATTGATCAGAATGAGAATGTCAGTGACTGGATCACTGTATTGATCAGAAAGAGACTGAGAGTGATTGGAGCACTGTATTGATCAGAATGAGAATGTCAGTGACTGGATCACTGTATTGATCAGAATGAGACTGAGTGATTGGATCACTGTATTGATCGGAATGAGAATGTCAGTGACTGGATCACTGTATTGATCAGAATGAGACTGAGAGTGATTGGATCTCTGTATTGATCAGAATGAGACAGAGGGTGATTGGATCACTGTATTGATCAGAATGAGACAGAGGGTGATTGGATCACTGTATTGATCAGAATGAGACAGAGTGATTGGATCACTGTATTGATCAGAATGAGAATGTCAGTGACTGGATCACTGTATTGATCAGAAAGAGACTGAGAGTGATTGGATTACTGTATTGATCAGAATGAGAATGTCATTGACTGTATTGATCAGAATGAGACTGAGAGTGATTGGATCACTGTATTGATCAGAATGAGAATGTCAGTGACTGGATCACTATTGATCAGAATGAGAATGTCAGTGACTGGATCACTGTATTGATCAGAATGGGACTGAGTGACTGGATCACTGTATTGATCAGAATGAGACTGAGTGATTGGATCACTGTATTGATCAGAATGAGAATGTCAGTGACTGGATCACTGTATTGATCAGAATGAGACTGAGAGTGTTTGGATCACTGCATTGATCAGAATGAGAATGTCAGTGACTGGATCACTGTATTGATCAGAATGAGACTGAGTGATTGGATCACTGTATTGATCGGAATGAGAATGTCAGTGACTGGATCACTGTATTGATCAGAATGAGACTGAGAGTGATTGGATCACTGTATTGATCAGAATGAGACAGAGGGTGATTGGATCACTGTATTGATCAGAATGAGACAGAGGGTGATTGGATCACTGTATTGATCAGAATGAGACAGTGATTGGATCACCGTATTGATCAGAATGAGAATGTCAGTGACTGGATCACTGTATTGATCAGAAAGAGACTGAGAGTGATTGGATTACTGTATTGATCAGAATGAGAATGTCATTGACTGTATTGAGCAGAATGAGACTGAGAGTGATTGGATCACTGTATTGATCAGAATGAGAATGTCAGTGACTGGATCACTATTGATCAGAAAGAGACTGAGAGTGACTGGATCACTGTATTGATCAGAAAGAGACTGAGAGTGATTGGATCACTGTATTGATCAGAATGAGAATGTCAGTGACTGGATCACTGTATTGATTAGAATGAGACTGATAGTGATTGGATCACTATTGATTAGAATGAGACTGAGAGTGACTGGATCACTGTATTGATCAGTCTGAGACTGAGAGTGATTGGATCACTGTATTGATCAGAATGAGAATGTCAGTGACTGGATCACTGTATTGATCGGAATGAGACAGTGTGATTGGATTACTGTATTGATCAGAATGAGAATGTCAGTGACTGAATCACTGTATTGATCAGAATGAGACTGAGAGTGATTGGATCACTGTATTGATCAGAATGAGACAGAGTGTTTGGATCACTGTATTGATCAGAATGAGACAGAGGGTGATTGGATCACTGTATTGATCAGAATGAGAATGTCAGTGACTGGATCACTGTATTGATCAGAAAGAGACTGAGAGTGATTGGATCACTGTATTGATCAGAATGAGAATGTCATTGACTGTATTGATCAGAATGAGACTGAGAGTGATTGGATCACTGTATTGATCAGAATGAGAATGTCAGTGACTGGATCACTGTATTGATCAGAATGAGACTGAGAGTGATTGGATCACTGTATTGATCAGAATGAGAATGTCATTGACTGTATTGATCAGAATGAGACTGAGAGTGATTGGATCACTGTATTGATCAGAATGAGAATGTCATTGACTGTATTGATCAGAATGAGACTGAGAGTGATTGGATCACTGTATTGATCAGAATGAGAATGTCAGTGACTGGATCACTGTATTGATCAGAATGAGACTGAGTGATTGGATCACTGTATTGATCAGAATGAGAATGTCAGTGACTGGATCACTGTATTGATCAGAATGAGACTGAGAGTGATTGGATCACTGTATTGATCAGAATGAGATTGTCATTGACTGTATTGATCAGAATGAGACTGAGAGTGATTGGATCACTGTATTGATCAGAATGAGAATGTCAGTGACTGGATCACTGTATTGATCAGAATGAGACTGAGTGATTGGATCACTGTATTGATCGGAATGAGAATGTCAGTGACTGGATCACTGTATTGATCAGAATGAGACTGAGAGTGATTGGATCACTGTATTGATCAGAATGAGACAGGGTTATTGGATCACTGTATTGATCAGAATGAGACAGAGGGTGATTGGATCACTGTATTGATCAGAATGAGACTGAGGGTGATTGGATCACTGTATTGATCAGAATGAGAATGTCAGTGACTGGATCACTGTATTGATCAGAAAGAGACTGAGAGTGATTGGATTACTGTATTGATCAGAATGAGAATGTCATTGACTGTATTGATCAGAATGAGACTGAGAGTGATTGGATCACTGTATTGATCAGAATGAGAATGTCAGTGACTGGATCACTATTGATCAGAAAGAGACTGAGAGTGATTGGATCACTATTGATTAGAATGAGACTGAGAGTGACTGGATCACTGTATTGATCAGTCTGAGACTGAGAGTGATTGGATCACTGTATTGATCAGAATGAGAATGTCAGTGACTGGATCACTGTATTGATCGGAATGAGACAGTGTGATTGGATTACTGTATTGATCAGAATGAGAATGTCAGTGACTGAATCACTGTATTGATCAGAATGAGACTGAGAGTGATTGGATCACTGTATTGATCAGAATGAGACAGAGTGTTTGGATCACTGTATTGATCAGAATGAGACAGAGGGTGATTGGATCACTGTATTGATCAGAATGAGAATGTCAGTGACTGGATCACTGTATTGATCAGAAAGAGACTGAGAGTGATTGGATCACTGTATTGATCAGAATGAGAATGTCATTGACTGTATTGATCAGAATGAGACTGAGAGTGATTGGATCACTGTATTGATCAGAATGAGAATGTCAGTGACTGGATCACTGTATTGATCAGAATGAGACTGAGAGTGATTGGATCACTGTATTGATCAGAATGAGAATGTCATTGACTGTATTGATCAGAATGAGACTGAGAGTGATTGGATCACTGTATTGATCAGAATGAGAATGTCATTGACTGTATTGATCAGAATGAGACTGAGAGTGATTGGATCACTGTATTGATCAGAATGAGAATGTCAGTGACTGGATCACTGTATTGATCAGAATGAGACTGAGTGATTGGATCACTGTATTGATCAGAATGAGAATGTCAGTGACTGGATCACTGTATTGATCAGAATGAGACTGAGAGTGATTGGATCACTGTATTGATCAGAATGAGATTGTCATTGACTGTATTGATCAGAATGAGACTGAGAGTGATTGGATCACTGTATTGATCAGAATGAGAATGTCAGTGACTGGATCACTGTATTGATCAGAATGAGACTGAGTGATTGGATCACTGTATTGATCGGAATGAGAATGTCAGTGACTGGATCACTGTATTGATCAGAATGAGACTGAGAGTGATTGGATCACTGTATTGATCAGAATGAGAATGTCAGTGACTGGATCACTATTGATCAGAAAGAGACTGAGAGTGACTGCATCACTGTATTGATCAGAAAGAGACTGAGTGATTGGATCACTGTATTGATCGGAATGAGAATGTCAGTGACTGGATCACTGTATTGATTAGAATGAGACTGATAGTGATTGGATCACTATTGATTAGAATGAGACTGAGAGTGACTGGATCACTGTATTGATCAGTCTGAGACTGAGAGTGATTGGATCACTGTATTGATCAGAATGAGAATGTCAGTGACTGGATCACTGTATTGATCGGAATGAGACAGAGTGATTGGATTACTGTATTGATCAGAATGAGAATGTCAGTGACTGAATCACTGTATTGATCAGAATGAGACAGAGTGTTTGGATCACTGTATTGATCAGAATGAGACAGAGGGTGATTGGATCACTGTATTGATCAGAATGAGAATGTCAGTGACTGGATCACTGTATTGATCAGAAAGAGACTGAGAGTGATTGGAGCACTGTATTGATCAGAATGAGAATGTCAGTGACTGGATCACTGTATTGATCAGAATGAGACTGAGTGATTGGATCACTGTATTGATCGGAATGAGAATGTCAGTGACTGGATCACTGTATTGATCAGAATGAGACTGAGAGTGATTGGATCTCTGTATTGATCAGAATGAGACAGAGGGTGATTGGATCACTGTATTGATCAGAATGAGACAGAGGGTGATTGGATCACTGTATTGATCAGAATGAGACAGAGTGATTGGATCACTGTATTGATCAGAATGAGAATGTCAGTGACTGGATCACTGTATTGATCAGAAAGAGACTGAGAGTGATTGGATTACTGTATTGATCAGAATGAGAATGTCATTGACTGTATTGATCAGAATGAGACTGAGAGTGATTGGATCACTGTATTGATCAGAATGAGAATGTCAGTGACTGGATCACTATTGATCAGAATGAGAATGTCAGTGACTGGATCACTGTATTGATCAGAATGGGACTGAGTGACTGGATCACTGTATTGATCAGAATGAGACTGAGTGATTGGATCACTGTATTGATCAGAATGAGAATGTCAGTGACTGGATCACTGTATTGATCAGAATGAGACTGAGAGTGTTTGGATCACTGCATTGATCAGAATGAGAATGTCAGTGACTGGATCACTGTATTGATCAGAATGAGACTGAGTGATTGGATCACTGTATTGATCGGAATGAGAATGTCAGTGACTGGATCACTGTATTGATCAGAATGAGACTGAGAGTGATTGGATCACTGTATTGATCAGAATGAGACAGAGGGTGATTGGATCACTGTATTGATCAGAATGAGACAGAGGGTGATTGGATCACTGTATTGATCAGAATGAGACAGTGATTGGATCACCGTATTGATCAGAATGAGAATGTCAGTGACTGGATCACTGTATTGATCAGAAAGAGACTGAGAGTGATTGGATTACTGTATTGATCAGAATGAGAATGTCATTGACTGTATTGATCAGAATGAGACTGAGAGTGATTGGATCACTGTATTGATCAGAATGAGAATGTCAGTGACTGGATCACTATTGATCAGAAAGAGACTGAGAGTGACTGGATCACTGTATTGATCAGAAAGAGACTGAGAGTGATTGGATCACTGTATTGATCAGAATGAGAATGTCAGTGACTGGATCACTGTATTGATTAGAATGAGACTGATAGTGATTGGATCACTATTGATTAGAATGAGACTGAGAGTGACTGGATCACTGTATTGATCAGTCTGAGACTGAGAGTGATTGGATCACTGTATTGATCAGAATGAGAATGTCAGTGACTGGATCACTGTATTGATCGGAATGAGACAGTGTGATTGGATTACTGTATTGATCAGAATGAGAATGTCAGTGACTGAATCACTGTATTGATCAGAATGAGACTGAGAGTGATTGGATCACTGTATTGATCAGAATGAGACAGAGTGTTTGGATCACTGTATTGATCAGAATGAGACAGAGGGTGATTGGATCACTGTATTGATCAGAATGAGAATGTCAGTGACTGGATCACTGTATTGATCAGAAAGAGACTGAGAGTGATTGGATCACTGTATTGATCAGAATGAGAATGTCATTGACTGTATTGATCAGAATGAGACTGAGAGTGATTGGATCACTGTATTGATCAGAATGAGAATGTCAGTGACTGGATCACTGTATTGATCAGAATGAGACTGAGAGTGATTGGATCACTGTATTGATCAGAATGAGAATGTCATTGACTGTATTGATCAGAATGAGACTGAGAGTGATTGGATCACTGTATTGATCAGAATGAGAATGTCATTGACTGTATTGATCAGAATGAGACTGAGAGTGATTGGATCACTGTATTGATCAGAATGAGAATGTCAGTGACTGGATCACTGTATTGATCAGAATGAGACTGAGTGATTGGATCACTGTATTGATCAGAATGAGAATGTCAGTGACTGGATCACTGTATTGATCAGAATGAGACTGAGAGTGATTGGATCACTGTATTGATCAGAATGAGATTGTCATTGACTGTATTGATCAGAATGAGACTGAGAGTGATTGGATCACTGTATTGATCAGAATGAGAATGTCATTGACTGTATTGATCAGAATGAGACTGAGAGTGATTGGATCACTGTATTGATCAGAATGAGAATGTCATTGACTGTATTGATCAGAATGAGACTGAGAGTGATTGGATCACTGTATTGATCAGAATGAGAATGTCAGTGACTGGATCACTGTATTGATCAGAATGAGACTGAGTGATTGGATCACTGTATTGATCAGAATGAGAATGTCAGTGACTGGATCACTGTATTGATCAGAATGAGACTGAGAGTGATTGGATCACTGTATTGATCAGAATGAGATTGTCATTGACTGTATTGATCAGAATGAGACTGAGAGTGATTGGATCACTGTATTGATCAGAATGAGAATGTCAGTGACTGGATCACTGTATTGATCAGAATGAGACTGAGTGATTGGATCACTGTATTGATCGGAATGAGAATGTCAGTGACTGGATCACTGTATTGATCAGAATGAGACTGAGAGTGATTGGATCACTGTATTGATCAGAATGAGAATGTCAGTGACTGGATCACTATTGATCAGAAAGAGACTGAGAGTGACTGCATCACTGTATTGATCAGAAAGAGACTGAGTGATTGGATCACTGTATTGATCGGAATGAGAATGTCAGTGACTGGATCACTGTATTGATTAGAATGAGACTGATAGTGATTGGATCACTATTGATTAGAATGAGACTGAGAGTGACTGGATCACTGTATTGATCAGTCTGAGACTGAGAGTGATTGGATCACTGTATTGATCAGAATGAGAATGTCAGTGACTGGATCACTGTATTGATCGGAATGAGACAGAGTGATTGGATTACTGTATTGATCAGAATGAGAATGTCAGTGACTGAATCACTGTATTGATCAGAATGAGACAGAGTGTTTGGATCACTGTATTGATCAGAATGAGACAGAGGGTGATTGGATCACTGTATTGATCAGAATGAGAATGTCAGTGACTGGATCACTGTATTGATCAGAAAGAGACTGAGAGTGATTGGAGCACTGTATTGATCAGAATGAGAATGTCAGTGACTGGATCACTGTATTGATCAGAATGAGACTGAGTGATTGGATCACTGTATTGATCGGAATGAGAATGTCAGTGACTGGATCACTGTATTGATCAGAATGAGACTGAGAGTGATTGGATCTCTGTATTGATCAGAATGAGACAGAGGGTGATTGGATCACTGTATTGATCAGAATGAGACAGAGGGTGATTGGATCACTGTATTGATCAGAATGAGACAGAGTGATTGGATTACTGTATTGATCAGAATGAGAATGTCATTGACTGTATTGATCAGAATGAGACTGAGAGTGATTGGATCACTGTATTGATCAGAATGAGAATGTCAGTGACTGGATCACTGTATTGATCAGAATGGGACTGAGTGACTGGATCACTGTATTGATCAGAATGAGACTGAGTGATTGGATCACTGTATTGATCAGAATGAGAATGTCAGTGACTGGATCACTGTATTGATCAGAATGAGACTGAGAGTGTTTGGATCACTGCATTGATCAGAATGAGAATGTCAGTGACTGGATCACTGTATTGATCAGAATGAGACTGAGTGATTGGATCACTGTATTGATCGGAATGAGAATGTCAGTGACTGGATCACTGTATTGATCAGAATGAGACTGAGAGTGATTGGATCACTGTATTGATCAGAATGAGACAGAGGGTGATTGGATCACTGTATTGATCAGAATGAGACAGAGGGTGATTGGATCACTGTATTGATCAGAATGAGACAGTGATTGGATCACCGTATTGATCAGAATGAGAATGTCAGTGACTGGATCACTGTATTGATCAGAAAGAGACTGAGAGTGATTGGATTACTGTATTGATCAGAATGAGAATGTCATTGACTGTATTGATCAGAATGAGACTGAGAGTGATTGGATCACTGTATTGATCAGAATGAGAATGTCAGTGACTGGATCACTATTGATCAGAAAGAGACTGAGAGTGACTGGATCACTGTATTGATCAGAAAGAGACTGAGAGTGATTGGATCACTGTATTGATCAGAATGAGAATGTCAGTGACTGGATCACTGTATTGATTAGAATGAGACTGATAGTGATTGGATCACTATTGATTAGAATGAGACTGAGAGTGACTGGATCACTGTATTGATCAGTCTGAGACTGAGAGTGATTGGATCACTGTATTGATCAGAATGAGAATGTCAGTGACTGGATCACTGTATTGATCGGAATGAGACAGTGTGATTGGATTACTGTATTGATCAGAATGAGAATGTCAGTGACTGAATCACTGTATTGATCAGAATGAGACTGAGAGTGATTGGATCACTGTATTGATCAGAATGAGACAGAGTGTTTGGATCACTGTATTGATCAGAATGAGACAGAGGGTGATTGGATCACTGTATTGATCAGAATGAGAATGTCAGTGACTGGATCACTGTATTGATCAGAAAGAGACTGAGAGTGATTGGATCACTGTATTGATCAGAATGAGAATGTCATTGACTGTATTGATCAGAATGAGACTGAGAGTGATTGGATCACTGTATTGATCAGAATGAGAATGTCAGTGACTGGATCACTGTATTGATCAGAATGAGACTGAGAGTGATTGGATCACTGTATTGATCAGAATGAGAATGTCATTGACTGTATTGATCAGAATGAGACTGAGAGTGATTGGATCACTGTATTGATCAGAATGAGAATGTCATTGACTGTATTGATCAGAATGAGACTGAGAGTGATTGGATCACTGTATTGATCAGAATGAGAATGTCAGTGACTGGATCACTGTATTGATCAGAATGAGACTGAGTGATTGGATCACTGTATTGATCAGAATGAGAATGTCAGTGACTGGATCACTGTATTGATCAGAATGAGACTGAGAGTGATTGGATCACTGTATTGATCAGAATGAGAATGTCAGTGACTGGATCACTGTATTGATCAGAAAGAGACTGAGAGTGATTGGATCACTGTATTGATCAGAATGAGAATGTCATTGACTGTATTGATCAGAATGAGACTGAGAGTGATTGGATCACTGTATTGATCAGAATGAGAATGTCAGTGACTGGATCACTGTATTGATCAGAATGAGACTGAGAGTGATTGGATCACTGTATTGATCAGAATGAGAATGTCATTGACTGTATTGATCAGAATGAGACTGAGAGTGATTGGATCACTGTATTGATCAGAATGAGAATGTCATTGACTGTATTGATCAGAATGAGACTGAGAGTGATTGGATCACTGTATTGATCAGAATGAGAATGTCAGTGACTGGATCACTGTATTGATCAGAATGAGACTGAGTGATTGGATCACTGTATTGATCAGAATGAGAATGTCAGTGACTGGATCACTGTATTGATCAGAATGAGACTGAGAGTGATTGGATCACTGTATTGATCAGAATGAGATTGTCATTGACTGTATTGATCAGAATGAGACTGAGAGTGATTGGATCACTGTATTGATCAGAATGAGAATGTCAGTGACTGGATCACTGTATTGATCAGAATGAGACTGAGTGATTGGATCACTGTATTGATCGGAATGAGAATGTCAGTGACTGGATCACTGTATTGATCAGAATGAGACTGAGAGTGATTGGATCACTGTATTGATCAGAATGAGACAGGGTTATTGGATCACTGTATTGATCAGAATGAGACAGAGGGTGATTGGATCACTGTATTGATCAGAATGAGACTGAGGGTGATTGGATCACTGTATTGATCAGAATGAGAATGTCAGTGACTGGATCACTGTATTGATCAGAAAGAGACTGAGAGTGATTGGATTACTGTATTGATCAGAATGAGAATGTCATTGACTGTATTGATCAGAATGAGACTGAGAGTGATTGGATCACTGTATTGATCAGAATGAGAATGTCAGTGACTGGATCACTATTGATCAGAAAGAGACTGAGAGTGACTGGATCACTGTATTGATCAGAAAGAGACTGAGAGTGATTGGATCACTGTATTGATCAGAATGAGAATGTCAGTGACTGGATCACTGTATTGATTAGAATGAGACTGAGAGTGATTGGATCACTATTGATTAGAATGAGACTGAGAGTGACTGGATCACTGTATTGATCAGTCTGAGACTGAGAGTGATTGGATCACTGTATTGATCAGAATGAGACTGAGAGTGATTGGATCACTGTATTGATCAGAATGAGAATGTCAGTGACTGGATCACTGTATTGATCAGAATGAGACTGAGAGTGATTGGATCACTGTATTGATCAGAATGAGAATGTCAGTGACTGAATCACTGTATTGATCAGAATGAGACAGAGGGTGATTGGATCACTGTATTGATCAGAATGAGAATGTCATTGACTGTATTGATCAGAATGAGACTGAGAGTGATTGGATCACTGTATTGATCAGAATGAGAATGTCAGTGACTGGATCACTGTATTGATCGGAATGAGACAGAGTGATTGGATCACTGTATTGATCAGAATGAGAATGTCAGTGACTGAATCACTGTATTGATCAGAATGAGACTGAGAGTGATTGGATCACTGTATTGATCAGAATGAGACAGAGGGTGATTGGATCACTGTATTGATCAGAATGAGAATGTCAGTGACTGGATCACTGTATTGATCAGAAAGAGACTGAGAGTGATTGGATCACTGTATTGATCAGAATGAGAATGTCATTGACTGTATTGATCAGAATGAGACTGAGAGTGATTGGATCACTGTATTGATCAGAATGAGAATGTCAGTGACTGGATCACTATTGATCAGAATGAGAATGTCAGTGACTGGATCACTGTATTGATCAGAATGGGACTGAGTGACTGGATCACTGTATTGATCAGAATGAGACTGAGTGATTGGATCACTGTATTGATCAGAATGAGAATGTCAGTGACTGGATCACTGTATTGATCAGAATGAGACTGAGAGTGTTTGGATCACTGCATTGATCAGAATGAGAATGTCAGTGACTGGATCACTGTATTGATCAGAATGAGACTGAGTGATTGGATCACTGTATTGATCGGAATGAGAATGTCAGTGACTGGATCACTGTATTGATCAGAATGAGACTGAGAGTGATTGGATCACTGTATTGATCAGAATGAGACAGAGGGTGATTGGATCACTGTATTGATCAGAATGAGACAGAGGGTGATTGGATCACTGTATTGATCAGAATGAGACAGTGATTGGATCACCGTATTGATCAGAATGAGAATGTCAGTGACTGGATCACTGTATTGATCAGAAAGAGACTGAGAGTGATTGGATTACTGTATTGATCAGAATGAGAATGTCATTGACTGTATTGATCAGAATGAGACTGAGAGTGATTGGATCACTGTATTGATCAGAATGAGAATGTCAGTGACTGGATCACTATTGATCAGAAAGAGACTGAGAGTGACTGGATCACTGTATTGATCAGAAAGAGACTGAGAGTGATTGGATCACTGTATTGATCAGAATGAGAATGTCAGTGACTGGATCACTGTATTGATTAGAATGAGACTGATAGTGATTGGATCACTATTGATTAGAATGAGACTGAGAGTGACTGGATCACTGTATTGATCAGTCTGAGACTGAGAGTGATTGGATCACTGTATTGATCAGAATGAGAATGTCAGTGACTGGATCACTGTATTGATCGGAATGAGACAGTGTGATTGGATTACTGTATTGATCAGAATGAGAATGTCAGTGACTGAATCACTGTATTGATCAGAATGAGACTGAGAGTGATTGGATCACTGTATTGATCAGAATGAGACAGAGTGTTTGGATCACTGTATTGATCAGAATGAGACAGAGGGTGATTGGATCACTGTATTGATCAGAATGAGAATGTCAGTGACTGGATCACTGTATTGATCAGAAAGAGACTGAGAGTGATTGGATCACTGTATTGATCAGAATGAGAATGTCATTGACTGTATTGATCAGAATGAGACTGAGAGTGATTGGATCACTGTATTGATCAGAATGAGAATGTCAGTGACTGGATCACTGTATTGATCAGAATGAGACTGAGAGTGATTGGATCACTGTATTGATCAGAATGAGAATGTCATTGACTGTATTGATCAGAATGAGACTGAGAGTGATTGGATCACTGTATTGATCAGAATGAGAATGTCATTGACTGTATTGATCAGAATGAGACTGAGAGTGATTGGATCACTGTATTGATCAGAATGAGAATGTCAGTGACTGGATCACTGTATTGATCAGAATGAGACTGAGTGATTGGATCACTGTATTGATCAGAATGAGAATGTCAGTGACTGGATCACTGTATTGATCAGAATGAGACTGAGAGTGATTGGATCACTGTATTGATCAGAATGAGATTGTCATTGACTGTATTGATCAGAATGAGACTGAGAGTGATTGGATCACTGTATTGATCAGAATGAGAATGTCAGTGACTGGATCACTGTATTGATCAGAATGAGACTGAGTGATTGGATCACTGTATTGATCGGAATGAGAATGTCAGTGACTGGATCACTGTATTGATCAGAATGAGACTGAGAGTGATTGGATCACTGTATTGATCAGAATGAGACAGGGTTATTGGATCACTGTATTGATCAGAATGAGACAGAGGGTGATTGGATCACTGTATTGATCAGAATGAGACTGAGGGTGATTGGATCACTGTATTGATCAGAATGAGAATGTCAGTGACTGGATCACTGTATTGATCAGAAAGAGACTGAGAGTGATTGGATTACTGTATTGATCAGAATGAGAATGTCATTGACTGTATTGATCAGAATGAGACTGAGAGTGATTGGATCACTGTATTGATCAGAATGAGAATGTCAGTGACTGGATCACTATTGATCAGAAAGAGACTGAGAGTGACTGGATCACTGTATTGATCAGAAAGAGACTGAGAGTGATTGGATCACTGTATTGATCAGAATGAGAATGTCAGTGACTGGATCACTGTATTGATTAGAATGAGACTGAGAGTGATTGGATCACTATTGATTAGAATGAGACTGAGAGTGACTGGATCACTGTATTGATCAGTCTGAGACTGAGAGTGATTGGATCACTGTATTGATCAGAATGAGACTGAGAGTGATTGGATCACTGTATTGATCAGAATGAGAATGTCAGTGACTGGATCACTGTATTGATCAGAATGAGACTGAGAGTGATTGGATCACTGTATTGATCAGAATGAGAATGTCAGTGACTGAATCACTGTATTGATCAGAATGAGACAGAGGGTGATTGGATCACTGTATTGATCAGAATGAGAATGTCATTGACTGTATTGATCAGAATGAGACTGAGAGTGATTGGATCACTGTATTGATCAGAATGAGAATGTCAGTGACTGGATCACTGTATTGATCGGAATGAGACAGAGTGATTGGATCACTGTATTGATCAGAATGAGAATGTCAGTGACTGAATCACTGTATTGATCAGAATGAGACTGAGAGTGATTGGATCACTGTATTGATCAGAATGAGACAGAGGGTGATTGGATCACTGTATTGATCAGAATGAGAATGTCAGTGACTGGATCACTGTATTGATCAGAAAGAGACTGAGAGTGATTGGATCACTGTATTGATCAGAATGAGAATGTCATTGACTGTATTGATCAGAATGAGACTGAGAGTGATTGGATCACTGTATTGATCAGAATCAGAATGTCAGTGACTGGATCACTGTATTGATCAGAATGAGACTGAGAGTGATTGGATCACTGTATTGATCAGAATGAGAATGTCATTGACTGTATTGATCAGAATGAGACTGAGAGTGATTGGATCACTGTATTGATCAGAATGAGAATGTCAGTGACTGGATCACTATTGATCAGAATGAGAATGTCAGTGACTGGATCACTGTATTGATCAGAATGAGACTGAGTGATTGGATCACTGTATTGATCGGAATGAGAATGTCAGTGACTGGATCACTGTATTGATCAGAATGAGACTGAGAGTGATTGGATCACTGTATTGATCAGAATGAGACAGAGGGTGATTGGATCACTGTATTGATCAGAATGAGACAGAGGGTGATTGGATCACTGTATTGATCAGAATGAGACAGAGTGATTGGATCACTGTATTGATCAGAATGAGAATATCAGTGACTGGATCACTGTATTGATCAGAAAGAGACTGAGAGTGTTTGGATCACTGTATTGATCAGAATGAGAATGTCAGTGACTGGATCACTGTATTGATCAGAATGAGACTGAGTGATTGGATCACTGTATTGATCGGAATGAGAATGTCAGTGACTGGATCACTGTATTGATCAGAATGAGACTGAGAGTGATTGGATCACTGTATTGATCAGAATGAGACAGAGGGTGATTGGATCACTGTATTGATCAGAATGAGACAGAGGGTGATTGGATCACTGTATTGATCAGAATGAGACAGAGTGATTGGATCACTGTATTGATCAGAATGAGAATGTCAGTGACTGGATCACTGTATTGATCAGAAAGAGACTGAGAGTGATTGGATTACTGTATTGATCAGAATGAGAATGTCATTGACTGTATTGATCAGAATGAGACTGAGAGTGATTGGATCACTGTATTGATCAGAATGAGAATGTCAGTGACTGGATCACTATTGATCAGAATGAGAATGTCAGTGACTGGATCACTGTATTGATCAGAATGGGACAGAGTGATTGGATCACTGTATTGATCAGAATGAGACTGAGTGATTGGATCACTGTATTGATCAGAATGTGAATGTCAGTGATTGGATCACTGTATTGATCAGAATGAGACTGAGAGTGTTTGGATCACTGTATTGATCAGAATGAGAATGTCAGTGACTGGATCACTGTATTGATCAGAATGAGACTGAGTGATTGGATCACTGTATTGTTCAGAATGAGAATGTCAGTGACTGGATCACTGTAATGATCAGAATGAGACTGAGGGTGATTGGATCACTGCATTGATCAGAATGAGACAGGGTGATTGGATCACTGTATTGATCAGAATGAGACAGAGGGTGATTGGATCACTGTATTGATCAGAAAGAGACTGAGAGTGATTGGATCACTGTATAGATCAGAATGAGACAGAGGGTGATTGGATCACTGTATTGATCAGAATGAGAATGTCAGTGACTGGATCACTGTATTGATCAGAAAGAGACTGAGAGTGACTGGATCACTGTATTGATCAGAAAGAGACTGAGAGTGATTGGATCACTGTATTGATCAGAATGAGAATGTCAGTGACTGGATCACTGTATTGATTAGAATGAGACTGAGAGTGATTGGATCACTATTGATTAGAATGAGACTGAGAGTGACTGGATCACTGTATTGATCAGTCTGAGACTGAGAGTGATTGGATCACTGTATGGATCATAATGAGACTGAGAGTGATTGGATCACTGTATTGATCAGAATGAGAATGTCAGTGACTGGATCACTGTATTGATCAGAATGAGACTGAGAGTGATTGGATCACTGTATTGATCAGAATGAGAATGTCAGTGACTGAATCACTGTATTGATCAGAATGAGACAGAGGGTGATTGGATCACTGTATTGATCAGAATGAGAATGTCATTGACTGTATTGATCAGAATGAGACTGAGAGTGATTGGATCACTGTATTGATCAGAATGAGAATGTCAGTGACTGGATCACTGTATTGATCGGAATGAGACAGAGTGATTGGATCACTGTATTGATCAGAATGAGAATGTCAGTGACTGAATCACTGTATTGATCAGAATGAGACTGAGAGTGATTGGATCACTGTATTGATCAGAATGAGACAGAGGGTGATTGGATCACTGTATTGATCAGAATGAGAATGTCAGTGACTGGATCACTGTATTGATCAGAAAGAGACTGAGAGTGATTGGATCACTGTATTGATCAGAATGAGAATGTCATTGACTGTATTGATCAGAATGAGACTGAGAGTGATTGGATCACTGTATTGATCAGAATGAGAATGTCAGTGACTGGATCACTATTGATCAGAATGAGAATGTCAGTGACTGGATCACTGTATTGATCAGAATGGGACTGAGTGACTGGATCACTGTATTGATCAGAATGAGACTGAGTGATTGGATCACTGTATTGATCAGAATGAGAATGTCAGTGACTGGATCACTGTATTGATCAGAATGAGACTGAGAGTGTTTGGATCACTGCATTGATCAGAATGAGAATGTCAGTGACTGGATCACTGTATTGATCAGAATGAGACTGAGTGATTGGATCACTGTATTGATCGGAATGAGAATGTCAGTGACTGGATCACTGTATTGATCAGAATGGGACTGAGTGACTGGATCACTGTATTGATCAGAATGAGACTGAGTGATTGGATCACTGTATTGATCAGAATGAGAATGTCAGTGACTGGATCACTGTATTGATCAGAAAGAGACTGAGAGTGATTGGATCACTGTATTGATCAGAATGAGAATGTCATTGACTGTATTGATCAGAATGAGACTGAGAGTGATTGGATCACTGTATTGATCAGAATGAGAATGTCAGTGACTGGATCACTGTATTGATCAGAATGAGACTGAGAGTGATTGGATCACTGTATTGATCAGAATGAGAATGTCATTGACTGTATTGATCAGAATGAGACTGAGAGTGATTGGATCACTGTATTGATCAGAATGAGAATGTCATTGACTGTATTGATCAGAATGAGACTGAGAGTGATTGGATCACTGTATTGATCAGAATGAGAATGTCAGTGACTGGATCACTGTATTGATCAGAATGAGACTGAGTGATTGGATCACTGTATTGATCAGAATGAGAATGTCAGTGACTGGATCACTGTATTGATCAGAATGAGACTGAGAGTGATTGGATCACTGTATTGATCAGAATGAGATTGTCATTGACTGTATTGATCAGAATGAGACTGAGAGTGATTGGATCACTGTATTGATCAGAATGAGAATGTCAGTGACTGGATCACTGTATTGATCAGAATGAGACTGAGTGATTGGATCACTGTATTGATCGGAATGAGAATGTCAGTGACTGGATCACTGTATTGATCAGAATGAGACTGAGAGTGATTGGATCACTGTATTGATCAGAATGAGACAGGGTTATTGGATCACTGTATTGATCAGAATGAGACAGAGGGTGATTGGATCACTGTATTGATCAGAATGAGACTGAGGGTGATTGGATCACTGTATTGATCAGAATGAGAATGTCAGTGACTGGATCACTGTATTGATCAGAAAGAGACTGAGAGTGATTGGATTACTGTATTGATCAGAATGAGAATGTCATTGACTGTATTGATCAGAATGAGACTGAGAGTGATTGGATCACTGTATTGATCAGAATGAGAATGTCAGTGACTGGATCACTATTGATCAGAAAGAGACTGAGAGTGACTGGATCACTGTATTGATCAGAAAGAGACTGAGAGTGATTGGATCACTGTATTGATCAGAATGAGAATGTCAGTGACTGGATCACTGTATTGATTAGAATGAGACTGAGAGTGATTGGATCACTATTGATTAGAATGAGACTGAGAGTGACTGGATCACTGTATTGATCAGTCTGAGACTGAGAGTGATTGGATCACTGTATTGATCAGAATGAGACTGAGAGTGATTGGATCACTGTATTGATCAGAATGAGAATGTCAGTGACTGGATCACTGTATTGATCAGAATGAGACTGAGAGTGATTGGATCACTGTATTGATCAGAATGAGAATGTCAGTGACTGAATCACTGTATTGATCAGAATGAGACAGAGGGTGATTGGATCACTGTATTGATCAGAATGAGAATGTCATTGACTGTATTGATCAGAATGAGACTGAGAGTGATTGGATCACTGTATTGATCAGAATGAGAATGTCAGTGACTGGATCACTGTATTGATCGGAATGAGACAGAGTGATTGGATCACTGTATTGATCAGAATGAGAATGTCAGTGACTGAATCACTGTATTGATCAGAATGAGAGTGAGAGTGATTGGATCACTGTATTGATCAGAATGAGACAGAGGGTGATTGGATCACTGTATTGATCAGAATGAGAATGTCAGTGACTGGATCACTGTATTGATCAGAAAGAGACTGAGAGTGATTGGATCACTGTATTGATCAGAATGAGAATGTCATTGACTGTATTGATCAGAATGAGACTGAGAGTGATTGGATCACTGTATTGATCAGAATCAGAATGTCAGTGACTGGATCACTGTATTGATCAGAATGAGACTGAGAGTGATTGGATCACTGTATTGATCAGAATGAGAATGTCATTGACTGTATTGATCAGAATGAGACTGAGAGTGATTGGATCACTGTATTGATCAGAATGAGAATGTCAGTGACTGGATCACTATTGATCAGAATGAGAATGTCAGTGACTGGATCACTGTATTGATCAGAATGAGACTGAGTGATTGGATCACTGTATTGATCGGAATGAGAATGTCAGTGACTGGATCACTGTATTGATCAGAATGAGACTGAGAGTGATTGGATCACTGTATTGATCAGAATGAGACAGAGGGTGATTGGATCACTGTATTGATCAGAATGAGACAGAGGGTGATTGGATCACTGTATTGATCAGAATGAGACAGAGTGATTGGATCACTGTATTGATCAGAATGAGAATATCAGTGACTGGATCACTGTATTGATCAGAAAGAGACTGAGAGTGTTTGGATCACTGTATTGATCAGAATGAGAATGTCAGTGACTGGATCACTGTATTGATCAGAATGAGACTGAGTGATTGGATCACTGTATTGATCGGAATGAGAATGTCAGTGACTGGATCACTGTATTGATCAGAATGAGACTGAGAGTGATTGGATCACTGTATTGATCAGAATGAGACAGAGGGTGATTGGATCACTGTATTGATCAGAATGAGACAGAGGGTGATTGGATCACTGTATTGATCAGAATGAGACAGAGTGATTGGATCACTGTATTGATCAGAATGAGAATGTCAGTGACTGGATCACTGTATTGATCAGAAAGAGACTGAGAGTGATTGGATTACTGTATTGATCAGAATGAGAATGTCATTGACTGTATTGATCAGAATGAGACTGAGAGTGATTGGATCACTGTATTGATCAGAATGAGAATGTCAGTGACTGGATCACTATTGATCAGAATGAGAATGTCAGTGACTGGATCACTGTATTGATCAGAATGGGACAGAGTGATTGGATCACTGTATTGATCAGAATGAGACTGAGTGATTGGATCACTGTATTGATCAGAATGTGAATGTCAGTGATTGGATCACTGTATTGATCAGAATGAGACTGAGAGTGTTTGGATCACTGTATTGATCAGAATGAGAATGTCAGTGACTGGATCACTGTATTGATCAGAATGAGACTGAGTGATTGGATCACTGTATTGTTCAGAATGAGAATGTCAGTGACTGGATCACTGTAATGATCAGAATGAGACTGAGGGTGATTGGATCACTGCATTGATCAGAATGAGACAGGGTGATTGGATCACTGTATTGATCAGAATGAGACAGAGGGTGATTGGATCACTGTATTGATCAGAAAGAGACTGAGAGTGATTGGATCACTGTATAGATCAGAATGAGACAGAGGGTGATTGGATCACTGTATTGATCAGAATGAGAATGTCAGTGACTGGATCACTGTATTGATCAGAAAGAGACTGAGAGTGACTGGATCACTGTATTGATCAGAAAGAGACTGAGAGTGATTGGATCACTGTATTGATCAGAATGAGAATGTCAGTGACTGGATCACTGTATTGATTAGAATGAGACTGAGAGTGATTGGATCACTATTGATTAGAATGAGACTGAGAGTGACTGGATCACTGTATTGATCAGTCTGAGACTGAGAGTGATTGGATCACTGTATGGATCATAATGAGACTGAGAGTGATTGGATCACTGTATTGATCAGAATGAGAATGTCAGTGACTGGATCACTGTATTGATCAGAATGAGACTGAGAGTGATTGGATCACTGTATTGATCAGAATGAGAATGTCAGTGACTGAATCACTGTATTGATCAGAATGAGACAGAGGGTGATTGGATCACTGTATTGATCAGAATGAGAATGTCATTGACTGTATTGATCAGAATGAGACTGAGAGTGATTGGATCACTGTATTGATCAGAATGAGAATGTCAGTGACTGGATCACTGTATTGATCGGAATGAGACAGAGTGATTGGATCACTGTATTGATCAGAATGAGAATGTCAGTGACTGAATCACTGTATTGATCAGAATGAGACTGAGAGTGATTGGATCACTGTATTGATCAGAATGAGACAGAGTGTTTGGATCACTGTATTGATCAGAATGAGACAGAGGGTGATTGGATCACTGTATTGATCAGAATGAGAATGTCAGTGACTGGATCACTGTATTGATCAGAAAGAGACTGAGAGTGATTGGATCACTGTATTGATCAGAATGAGAATGTCATTGACTGTATTGATCAGAATGAGACTGAGAGTGATTGGATCACTGTATTGATCAGAATGAGAATGTCAGTGACTGGATCACTGTATTGATCAGAATGAGACTGAGTGATTGGATCACTGTATTGATCAGAATGAGAATGTCAGTGACTGGATCACTGTATTGATCAGAATGAGACTGAGAGTGATTGGATCACTGTATTGATCAGAATGAGAATGTCATTGACTGTATTGATCAGAATGAGACTGAGAGTGATTGGATCACTGTATTGATCAGAATGAGAATGTCAGTGACTGGATCACTATTGATCAGAATGAGACTGAGAGTGACTGGATCACTGTATTGATCAGAATGAGAATGTCAGTGACTGGATCACTGTATTGATCAGAAAGAGACTGAGAGTGATTGGATCACTGTATTGATCAGAAAGAGACTGAGAGTGATTGGATCACTGTATTGATCAGAATGAGAATGTCAGTGACTGGATCACTGTATTGATTAGAATGAGACTGAGAGTGATTGGATCACTATTGATTAGAATGAGACTGAGAGTGACTGGATCACTGTATTGATCAGTCTGAGACTGAGAGTGATTGGATCACTGTATTGATCAGAATGAGAATGTCAGTGACTGGATCACTATTGATCAGAATGAGAATGTCAGTGACTGGATCACTGTATTGATCAGAATGAGAATGTCAGTGACTGGATCACTGTATTGATCAGAATGAGACTGAGTGATTGGATCACTGTATTGATCGGAATGAGAATGTCAGTGACTGGATCACTGTATTGATCAGAATGAGACTGAGAGTGATTGGATCACTGTATTGATCAGAATGAGACAGAGGGTGATTGGATCACTGTATTGATCAGAATGAGACAGAGTGATTGGATCACTGTATTGATCAGAATGAGAATGTCAGTGACTGGATCACTGTATTGATCAGAAAGAGACTGAGAGTGATTGGATTACTGTATTGATCAGAATGAGAATGTCATTGACTGTATTGATCAGAATGAGATTGAGAGTGATTGGATCACTGTATTGATCAGAATGAGAATGTCAGTGACTGGATCACTATTGATCAGAATGAGAATGTCAGTGACTGGATCACTGTATTGATCAGAATGGGACTGAGTGACTGGATCACTGTATTGATCAGAATGAGACTGAGTGATTGGATCACTGTATTGATCAGAATGAGACTGAGAGTGTTTGGATCACTGTATTGATCAGAATGAGACTGAGAGTGTTTGGATCACTGTATTGATCAGAATGAGAATGTCAGTGACTGGATCACTGTATTGATCAGAATGAGACTGAGTGATTGGATCACTGTATTGATCGGAATGAGAATGTCAGTGACTGGATCACTGTATTGATCAGAATGAGACTGAGAGTGATTGGATCACTGTATTGATCAGAATGAGACAGAGGGTGATTGGATCACTGTATTGATCAGAATGAGACAGAGGGTGATTGGATCACTGTATTGATCAGAATGAGAGAGTGATTGGATCACTGTAATGATCAGAATGAGAATGTCAGTGACTGGATCACTGTATTGATCAGAAAAGAGACTGAGAGTGATTGGATTACTGTATTGATCAGAATGAGAATGTCATTGACTGTATTGATCAGAATGAGACTGAGAGTGATTGGATCACTGTATTGATCAGAATGAGAATGTCAGTGACTGGATCACTATTGATCAGAATGAGAATGTCAGTGACTGGATCACTGTATTGATCAGAATGGGACTGAGTGACTGGATCACTGTATTGATCAGAATGAGACTGAGTGATTGGATCACTGTATTGATCAGAATGAGAATGTCAGTGACTGGATCACTGTAATGATCAGAATGAGACTGAGGGTGATTGGATCACTGCATTGATCAGAATGAGACAGGGTGATTGGATCACTGTATTGATCAGAATGAGACTGAGAGTGATTGGATCACTGTATTGATCAGAATGAGAATGTCAGTGACTGGATCACTGTATTGATCAGAATGAGACTGAGAGTGATTGGATCACTGTATTGATCAGAATGAGAATGTCAGTGACTGTATTGTTCAGAATGAGACTGAGAGTGATTGGATCACTGTATTGATCAGAATGAGAATGTCAGTGACTGGATCACTGTATAGATCAGAATGAGACTGAGTGATTGGATCACTGTATTGATCAGAATGAGAATGTCAGTGACTGGATCACTGTATTGATCAGAATGAGACTGAGAGTGATTGGATCACTGTATTGATCAGAATGAGAATGTCATTGACTGTATTGATCAGAATGAGACTGAGAGTGATTGGATCACTGTATTGATCAGAATGAGACTGAGAGTGACTGGATCACTGTATTGATCAGAATGAGAATGTCAGTGACTGGATCACTGTATTGATCAGAAAGAGACTGAGAGTGATTGGATCACTGTATTGATCAGAAAGAGACTGAGAGTGATTGGATCACTGTATTGATCAGAATGAGAATGTCAGTGACTGGATCACTGTATTGATTAGAATGTGACTGAGAGTGATTGGATCACTATTGATTAGAATGAGACTGAGAGTGACTGGATCACTGTATTGATCAGTCTGAGACTGAGAGTGATTGGATCACTGTATTGATCAGAATGAGAATGTCAGTGACTGGATCACTATTGATCAGAATGAGAATGTCAGTGACTGCATCACTGTATTGATCAGAATGAGAATGTCAGTGACTGGATCACTGTATTGATCAGAATGAGACTGAGTGATTGGATCACTGTATTGATCGGAATGAGAATGTCAGTGACTGGATCACTGTATTGATCAGAATGAGACTGAGAGTGATTGGATCACTGTATTGATCAGAATGAGACAGAGGGTGATTGGATCACTGTATTGATCAGAATGAGACTGAGAGTGATTGGATCACTGTATTGATCAGAATGAGAATGTCAGTGACTGGATCACTGTATTGATCAGAATGAGAATGTCATTGACTGTATTGATCAGAATGAGACTGAGAGTGATTGGATCACTGTATTGATCAGAATGAAAATGTCAGTGACTGGATCACTATTGATCAGAATGAGAATGTCAGTGACTGGATCACTGTATTGATCAGAATGAGACTGTCAGTGACTGGATCACTGTATTGATCAGAATGAGACTGAGTGATTGGATCGCTGTATTGATCAGAATGAGAATTCCAGTGACTGGATCACTGTATTGATCAGAATGAGACTGAGAGTGATTGGATCACTGTATTGATCAGAATGAGAATGTCAGTGGATCACTGTATTGATCAGAATGAGACTGAGTGATTGGATCACTGTATTGATCAGAATGAGAATGTCAGTGACTGGATCACTGTATTGATTAGAATGAGACTGAGTGATTGGATCACTGTATTGATCAGTCTGAGACTGAGAGAGATTGGATCACTGTATTGATCAGAATGAGAATGTCAGTGACTGGATCACTGTATTGATCAGAATGAGACTGAGTGATTGGATCACTGTATTGATCAGAATGAGAATGTCAGTGACTGGATCACTGTATTGATTAGAATGAGACTGAGTGATTGGATCACTGTATTGATCAGAATGAGACAGGGTGATTGGATCACTGTATTGATCAGAATGAGACAGGGTGACTGGATCACTGTATTGATCAGAATGAGACAGGGTGATTGGATCACTGTATTGATCAGAATGAGACAGGGTGATTGGATCACTGTATTGATCAGAATGAGACAGGGTGATTGGATCACTGTATTGATCAGAATGAGACAGGGTGATTGGATCACTGTATTGATCAGAATGAGACAGGGTGACTGGATCACTGTATTGATCAGAATGAGACAGGGTGACTGGATCACTGTATTGATCAGAATGAGACAGGGTGATTGGATCACTGTATTGATCAGAATGAGACAGGGTGATTGGATCACTGTATTGATCAGAATGAGAATGTCAGTGACTGGATCACTGTATTGATCAGAATGAGACTGAGTGATTGGATCACTGTATTGATCAGAATGAGAATGTCAGTGACTGGATCACTGTATTGATTAGAATGAGACTGAGTGATTGGATCACTGTATTGATCAGAATGAGACGGTGATTGGATCACTGTATTGATCAGAATGAGACAGGGTGATTGGATCACTGTATTGATCGGAATGAGACAGGGTGACTGGATCACTGTATTGATCAGAATGAGACAGGGTGATTGGATCACTGTATTGATCAGAATGAGACAGGGTGATTGGATCACTGTATTGATCAGAATGAGACAGGGTGATTGGATCACTGTATTGATCAGAATGAGACAGGGTGACTGGATCACTGTATTGATCAGAATGAGACAGTGATTGGATCACTGTATTGATCAGAATGAGACAGAGGGTGATTGGATCACTGTATTGATCAGAAAGAGACTGTGAGTGATTGGATCACTGTATTGATCAGAATGAGAATGTCAGTGACTGGATCACTGTTTTGATCAGAAAGAGACAGAGAGTGATTGGATCACTGTATTGATCAGAATGAGAATGTCAGTGACTGGATCACTGTATTGATCAGAATGAGACTGAGAGTGATTGGATCACTGTATTGATCAGAATGAGAATGTCAGTGACTGGATCACTGTATTGATCAGAATGAGACTGAGAGTGATTGGATCACTATTGATTAGAATGAGACTGAGAGTGACTGGATCACTGTATTGATCAGAATGATAATGTCAGTGACTGGATCACTGTATTGATCAGAATGAGACTGAGAGTGATTGGATCACTATTGATTAGAATGAGACAGAGAGTGACTGGATCACTGTATTGATCAGAATGATAATGTCAGTGACTGGATCACTGTATTGATCAGAATGAGAATGTCAGTGACTGGATCACTGTATTGATCAGAATGTGACAGAGTGATTGGATCACTGTATTGATCAGAATGAGACTGAGTGACTGGATCACTGTATTGATCAGAATGAGACAGAGTGACTGGATCACTGTATTGATCAGAATGAGACTGAGTGATTGGATCACTGTATTGATCAGAATGAGACAGAGGGTGATTGGATCATTGTATTGATCAGAATGAGAATGTCAGTGATTGGATCACTGTATTGATCAGAATGAGACAGAGTGATTGGATCACTGTATTGATCAGAATGAGAATGTCAGTGACTATTGATCAGAATGAGACTAAGAGTGATTGGATCACTGTATTGATCAGAATGAGAATGTCAGTGACTGGATCACTATTGATCAGAATGAGACTGAGTGATTGGATCACTGTATTGATCAGAATGAGACTGAGTGATTGGATCACTGTATTGATCAGAATGAGAATGTCAGTGATTGGATCACTGTATTGATCAGAATGAGACTGTGATTGGATCACTGTATTGATCAGAATGAGACTGAGGGTGATTGGATCACTGTATTGATCAGAATGAGAGGGTGATTGGATCACTGTATTGATCAGAATGAGACAGAGTGATTGGATCACTGTATTGATCAGAATGAGAATGTCAGTGACTATTGATCAGAATGAGACTGAGAGTGATTGGATCACTGTATTGATCAGAATGAGAATGTCAGTGACTGGATCACTATTGATCAGAATGAGACTGAGTGATTGGATCACTGTATTGATCAGAATGAGACTGAGTGATTGGATCACTGTATTGATCAGAATGAGAATGTCAGTGACTGGATCACTGTATTGATCAGAATGAGACTGAGTGATTGGATCACTGTATTGATCAGAAAGAGAATGTCAGTGACTGGATCACTGTATTGATCAGAATGAGACTGAGAGTGATTGGATCACTGTATTGATCAGAATGAGACAGGGTGATTGGATCACTGTATTGATCAGAAAGAGACTGAGAGTGATTGGATCACTGTATTGATCAGAATGAGACTGAGGGTGATTGGATCACTGTATTGATCAGAATGAGACAGGGTGATTGGATCACTGTATTGATCAGAATGAGACAGAGTGATTGGATCACTGTATTGATCAGAATGAGACAGAGGGTGATTGGATCACTGTATTGATCAGAATGAGACAGAGTGATTGGATCACTGAATTGATCAGAATGAGAATGTCAGTGACTGGATCACTGTATTGATCAGAAAGAGACTGAGAGTGATTGGATCACTGTATTGATCAGAATGAGAATGTCAGTGACTGGATCACTGTATTGATCAGAAAGAGACAGAGAGTGATTGGATCACTGTATTGATCAGAATGAGAATGTCAGTGACTGTATTGATCAGAATGAGACTGAGAGTGATTGGATCACTGTATTGATCAGAATGAGAATGTCAGTGACTGGATCACTGTATTGATCAGAATGAGAATGTCAGTGACTGGATCACTGTATTGATCAGAATGAGACTGAGTGATTGGATCACTGTATTGATCAGAATGAGAATGTCAGTGACTGGATCACTGTATTGATCAGAATGAGAATGTCAGTGACTGGATCACTGTATTGATCAGAATGAGACTGAGTGATTGGATCACTGTATTGATCAGAATGAGAATGTCAGTGACTGGATCACTGTATTGATCAGAATGAGACTGAGAGTGATTGGATCACTGTATTGATCAGAATGAGACAGAGTGATTGGATCACTGTATTGATCAGAATGAGACAGAGGGTGATTGGATCACTATATTGAACAGAATGAGAATGTCAGTGACTGGATCACTGTATTGATCAGAAAGAGACTGAGAGTGATTGGATCACTGTATTGATCAGAAAGAGACTGAGAGTGATTGGATCACTGTATTGATCAGAATGAGACTGAGTGATTGGATCACTGTATTGATCAGAATGAGAATGTCAGTGACTGGATCACTGTATTGATCAGAATGAGACTGAGAGTGATTGGATCACTGTATTGATCAGAATGAGAGAGTGATTGGATCACTGTATTGATCAGAATGAGACAGAGGGTGATTGGATCACTATATTGAACAGAATGAGAATGTCAGTGACTGGATCACTGTATTGATCAGAAAGAGACTGAGAGTGATTGGATCACTGTATTGATCAGAAAGAGACTGAGAGTGATTGGATCACTGTATTGATCAGAATGAGAATGTCATTGACTGTATTGATCAGAATGAGACTGAGAGTGATTGGATCACTGTATTGATCAGAATGAGAATGTCAGTGACTGGATCACTGTTGATCAGAATGAGAATGTCAGTGACTGGATCACTGTATTGATCAGAATGAGAATGTCAGTGACTGGATTACTGTATTGATTAGAATGAGACTGAGAGTGATTGGATCACTGTATTGATCAGAATGAGACTGAGTGATTGGATCACTGTATTGATCAGAATGAGAATGTCAGTGACTGGATCACTGTATTGATTAGAATGAGACTGAGAGTGATTGGATCACTATTGATTAGAATGAGACTGAGAGGGACTGGATCACTGTATTGATCAGTCTGAGACTGAAAGTGATTGGATCACTGTATTGATCAGAATGAGACTGAGAGTGATTGGATCACTGTATTGATCAGAATGAGAATGTCAGTGACTGGATCACTGTATTGATCAGAAAGAGACTGAGAGTGATTGGATCACTGTATTAATCAGAATGAGAATGTCAATGACTGGATCACTATTGATCAGAATGAGAATGTCTGTGACTGGATCACTGTATTGATCAGAATGAGACAGAGTGATTGGATCACTGTATTGATCAGAATGAGAATGTCAATGACTGGATCACTATTGATCAGAATGAGAATGTCAGTGACTGGATCACTATTGATCAGAATGAGAATGTCAGTGACTGGATCACTGTATTGATCAGAATGAGACTGAGAGAAATTGGATCACTGTATTGATTAGAATGAGACAGAGTGATTGGATCACTGTATTGATCAGAATGAGAATGTCAGTGACTGGATCACTGTATTGATCAGAAAGAGACTGAGAGTGATTGGATTACTGTATTGATCAGAATGAGAATGTCATTGACTGTATTGATCAGAATGAGACTGAGAGTGATTGGATCACTGTATTGATCAGAATGAGAATGTCAGTGACTGGATCACTATTGATCAGAATGAGAATGTCAGTGACTGGATCACTGTATTGATCAGAATGAGACTGAGTGATTGGATCACTGTATTGATCGGAATGAGAATGTCAGTGACTGGATCACTGTATTGATCAGAATGAGACTGAGAGTGATTGGATCACTGTATTGATCAGAATGAGACAGAGGGTGATTGGATCACTGTATTGATCAGAATGAGACAGAGGGTGATTGGATCACTGTATTGATCAGAATGAGACAGAGTGTTTGGATCACTGTATTGATCAGAATGAGAATGTCAGTGACTGGATCACTGTATTGATCAGAATGAGACTGAGTGATTGGATCACTGTATTGATCGGAATGAGAATGTCAGTGACTGGATCACTGTATTGATCAGAATGAGACTGAGAGTGATTGGATCACTGTATTGATCAGAATGAGACAGAGGGTGATTGGATCACTGTATTGATCAGAATGAGACAGAGGGTGATTGGATCACTGTATTGATCAGAATGAGACAGAGTGATTGGATCACTGTATTGATCAGAATGAGACAGAGGGTGATTGGATCACTATATTGAACAGAATGAGAATGTCAGTGACTGGATCACTGTATTGATCAGAAAGAGACTGAGAGTGATTGGATCACTGTATTGATCAGAAAGAGACTGAGAGTGATTGGATCACTGTATTGATCAGAATGAGAATGTCATTGACTGTATTGATCAGAATGAGACTGAGAGTGATTGGATCACTGTATTGATCAGAATGAGAATGTCAGTGACTGGATCACTGTTGATCAGAATGAGAATGTCAGTGACTGGATCACTGTATTGATCAGAATGAGAATGTCAGTGACTGGATTACTGTATTGATTAGAATGAGACTGAGAGTGATTGGATCACTGTATTGATCAGAATGAGACTGAGTGATTGGATCACTGTATTGATCAGAATGAGAATGTCAGTGACTGGATCACTGTATTGATTAGAATGAGACTGAGAGTGATTGGATCACTATTGATTAGAATGAGACTGAGAGGGACTGGATCACTGTATTGATCAGTCTGAGACTGAAAGTGATTGGATCACTGTATTGATCAGAATGAGACTGAGAGTGATTGGATCACTGTATTGATCAGAATGAGAATGTCAGTGACTGGATCACTGTATTGATCAGAAAGAGACTGAGAGTGATTGGATCACTGTATTAATCAGAATGAGAATGTCAATGACTGGATCACTATTGATCAGAATGAGAATGTCTGTGACTGGATCACTGTATTGATCAGAATGAGACAGAGTGATTGGATCACTGTATTGATCAGAATGAGAATGTCAATGACTGGATCACTATTGATCAGAATGAGAATGTCAGTGACTGGATCACTGTATTGATCAGAATGAGAATGTCAGTGACTGGATCACTGTATTGATCAGAATGAGACTGAGAGTGATTGGATCACTGTATTGATCAGTCTGAGACTGAGAGTGATTGGATCACTGTATTGATCAGAATGAGACAGAGGGTGATTGGATCACTGTATTGATCAGAATGAGAATGTCAGTGACTGGATCACTATTGATCAGAATGAGAATGTCAGTGACTGGATCACTGTATTGATCAGAATGAGACTGAGAGAAATTGGATCACTGTATTGATTAGAATGAGACAGAGTGATTGGATCACTGTATTGATCAGAATGAGAATGTCAGTGACTGGATCACTGTATTGATCAGAAAGAGACTGAGAGTGATTGGATTACTGTATTGATCAGAATGAGAATGTCATTGACTGTATTGATCAGAATGAGACTGAGAGTGATTGGATCACTGTATTGTTCAGAATGAGAATGTCAGTGACTGGATCACTATTGATCAGAATGAGAATGTCAGTGACTGGATCACTGTATTGATCAGAATGAGACTGAGTGATTGGATCACTGTATTGATCGGAATGAGAATGTCAGTGACTGGATCACTGTATTGATCAGAATGAGACTGAGAGTGATTGGATCACTGTATTGATCAGAATGAGACAGAGGGTGATTGGATCACTGTATTGATCAGAATGAGACAGAGGGTGATTGGATCACTGTATTGATCAGAATGAGACAGAGTGTTTGGATCACTGTATTGATCAGAATGAGAATGTCAGTGACTGGATCACTGTATTGATCAGAATGAGACTGAGTGATTGGATCACTGTATTGATCGGAATGAGAATGTCAGTGACTGGATCACTGTATTGATCAGAATGAGACTGAGAGTGATTGGATCACTGTATTGATCAGAATGAGACAGAGGGTGATTGGATCACTGTATTGATCAGAATGAGACAGAGGGTGATTGGATCACTGTATTGATCAGAATGTGACAGAGTGATTGGATCACTGTATTGATCAGAATGAGAATGTCAGTGACTGGATCACTGTATTGATCAGAAAGAGACTGAGAGTGATTGGATTACTGTATTGATCAGAATGAGAATGTCATTGACTGTATTGATCAGAATGAGACTGAGAGTGATTGGATCACTGTATTGATCAGAATGAGAATGTCAGTGACTGGATCACTATTGATCAGAATGAGAATGTCAGTGACTGGATCACTGTATTGATCAGAATGAGAATGTCAGTGACTGGATCAGTGTATTGATCAGAATGAGACTGAGTGATTGGATCACTGTATTGATCGGAATGAGAATGTCAGTGACTGGATCACTGTATTGATCAGAATGAGACTGAGAGTGATTGGATCTCTGTATTGATCAGAATGAGACAGAGGGTGTTTGGATCACTGTATTGATCAGAATGAGACAGAGTGTGATTGGATCACTGTATTGATCAGAATGAGACAGAGTGATTGGATCACTGTATTGATCAGAATGAGAATGTCAGTGACTGGATCACTGTATTGATCAGAAAGAGACTGAGAGTGATTGGATTACTGTATTGATCAGAATGAGAATGTCATTGACTGTATTGATCAGAATGAGACTGAGTGATTGGATCACTGTATTGATCGGAATGAGAATGTCAGTGACTGGATCACTGTATTGATCAGAATGAGACTGAGAGTGATTGGATCTCTGTATTGATCAGAATGAGACAGAGGGTGATTGGATCACTGTATTGATCAGAATGAGACAGTGATTGGATCACTGTATTGATCAGAATGAGACAGAGTGATTGGATCACTGTATTGATCAGAATGAGAATGTCAGTGACTGGATCACTGTATTGATCAGAAAGAGACTGAGAGTGATTGGATTACTGTATTGATCAGAATGAGAATGTCATTGACTGTATTGATCAGAATGAGACTGAGAGTGATTGGATCACTGTATTGATCAGAATGAGAATGTCAGTGACTGGATCACTATTGATCAGAATGAGAATGTCAGTGACTGGATCACTGTATTGATCAGAATGGGACTGAGTGACTGGATCACTGTATTGATCAGAATGAGACTGAGTGATTGGATCACTGTATTGATCAGAATGAGAATGTCAGTGACTGGATCACTGTATTGATCAGAATGAGACTGAGAGTGTTTGGATCACTGTATTGATCAGAATGAGAATGTCAGTGACTGGATCACTGTATTGATCAGAATGAGACTGAGTGATTGGATCACTGTATTGATCGGAATGAGAATGTCAGTGACTGGATCACTGTATTGATCAGAATGAGACTGAGAGTGATTGGATCACTGTATTGATCAGAATGAGACTGAGAGTGATTGGATCACTGTATTGATCAGAATGAGACAGAGGGTGATTGGATCACTGTATTGATCAGAATGAGACAGAGGGTGATTGGATCACTGTATTGATCAGAATGAGACAGTGATTGGATCACCGTATTGATCAGAATGAGAATGTCAGTGACTGGATCACTGTATTGATCAGAAAGAGACTGAGAGTGATTGGATTACTGTATTGATCAGAATGAGAATTTCATTGACTGTATTGATCAGAATGAGACTGAGAGTGATTGGATCACTGTATTGATCAGAATGAGAATGTCAGTGACTGGATCACTATTGATCAGAAAGAGACTGAGAGTGACTGGATCACTGTATTGATCAGAAAGAGACTGAGTGATTGGATCACTGTATTGATCGGAATGAGAATGTCAGTGACTGGATCACTGTATTGATTAGAATGAGACTGATAGTGATTGGATCACTATTGATTAGAATGAGACTGAGAGTGACTGGATCACTGTATTGATCAGTCTGAGACTGAGAGTGATTGGATCACTGTATTGATCAGAATGAGAATGTCAGTGACTGGATCACTGTATTGATCGGAATGAGACAGAGTGATTGGATTACTGTATTGATCAGAATGAGAATGTCAGTGACTGAATCACTGTATTGATCAGAATGAGACAGAGTGTTTGGATCACTGTATTGATCAGAATGAGACAGAGGGTGATTGGATCACTGTATTGATCAGAATGAGAATGTCAGTGACTGGATCACTGTATTGATCAGAAAGAGACTGAGAGTGATTGGAGCACTGTATTGATCAGAATGAGAATGTCAGTGACTGGATCACTGTATTGATCAGAATGAGACTGAGTGATTGGATCACTGTATTGATCGGAATGAGAATGTCAGTGACTGGATCACTGTATTGATCAGAATGAGACAGAGTGATTGGATCTCTGTATTGATCAGAATGAGACAGAGGGTGATTGGATCACTGTATTGATCAGAATGAGACAGAGGGTGATTGGATCACTGTATTGATCAGAATGAGACAGAGTGATTGGATCACTGTATTGATCAGAATGAGAATGTTAGTGACTGGATCACTGTATTGATCAGAAAGAGACTGAGAGTGATTGGATTACTGTATTGATCAGAATGAGAATGTCATTGACTGTATTGATCAGAATGAGACTGAGAGTGATTGGATCACTGTATTGATCAGAATGAGAATGTCAGTGACTGGATCACTATTGATCAGAATGAGAATGTCAGTGACTGGATCACTGTATTGATCAGAATGGGACTGAGTGACTGGATCACTGTATTGATCAGAATGAGACTGAGTGATTGGATCACTGTATTGATCAGAATGAGAATGTCAGTGACTGGATCACTGTATTGATCAGAATGAGACTGAGAGTGTTTGGATCACTGCATTGATCAGAATGAGAATGTCAGTGACTGGATCACTGTATTGATCAGAATGAGACTGAGTGATTGGATCACTGTATTGATCGGAATGAGAATGTCAGTGACTGGATCACTGTATTGATCAGAATGAGACTGAGAGTGATTGGATCACTGTATTGATCAGAATGAGACAGAGGGTGATTGGATCACTGTATTGATCAGAATGAGACAGAGGGTGATTGGATCACTGTATTGATCAGAATGTGACAGAGTGATTGGATCACTGTATTGATCAGAATGAGAATGTCAGTGACTGGATCACTGTATTGATCAGAAAGAGACTGAGAGTGATTGGATTACTGTATTGATCAGAATGAGAATGTCATTGACTGTATTGATCAGAATGAGACTGAGAGTGATTGGATTACTGTATTGATCAGAATGAGAATGTCAGTGACTGGATCACTATTGATCAGAAAGAGACTGAGAGTGACTGGATCACTGTATTGATCAGAAAGAGACTGAGAGTGATTGGATCACTGTATTGATCAGAATGAGAATGTCAGTGACTGGATCACTGTATTGATTAGAATGAGACTGATAGTGATTGGATCACTATTGATTAGAATGAGACTGAGAGTGACTGGATCACTGTATTGATCAGTCTGAGACTGAGAGTGATTGGATCACTGTATTGATCAGAATGAGAATGTCAGTGACCGGATCACTGTATTGATCGGAATGAGACAGTGTGATTGGATTACTGTATTGATCAGAATGAGAATGTCAGTGACTGAATCACTGTATTGATCAGTATGAGCCTGAGAGTGATTGGATCACTGTATTGATCAGAATGAGACAGAGTGTTTGGATCACTGTATTGATCAGAATGAGACAGAGGGTGATTGGATCACTGTATTGATCAGAATGAGAATGTCAGTGACTGGATCACTGTATTGATCAGAAAGAGACTGAGAGTGATTGGATCACTGTATTGATCAGAATGAGAATGTCATTGACTGTATTGATCAGAATGAGACTGAGAGTGATTGGATCACTGTATTGATCAGAATGACAATGTCAGTGACTGGATCACTGTATTGATCAGAATGAGACTGAGAGTGATTGGATCACTGTATTGATCAGAATGAGAATGTCATTGACTGTATTGATCAGAATGAGACTGAGAGTGATTGGATCACTGTATTGATCAGAATGAGAATGTCATTGACTGTATTGATCAGAATGAGACTGAGAGTGATTGGATCACTGTATTGATCAGAATGAGAATGTCAGTGACTGGATCACTGTATTGATCAGAATGAGACTGAGTGATTGGATCACTGTATTGATCAGAATGAGAATGTCAGTGACTGGATCACTGTATTGATCAGAATGAGACTGAGAGTGATTGGATCACTGTATTGATCAGAATGAGAATGTCATTGACTGTATTGATCAGAATGAGACTGAGAGTGATTGGATCACTGTATTGATCAGAATGAGAATGTCAGTGACTGTATCACTGTATTGATCAGAATGAGACTGAGTGATTGGATCACTGTATTGATCGGAATGAGAATGTCAGTGACTGGATCACTGTATTGATCAGAATGAGACTGAGAGTGATTGGATCACTGTATTGATCAGAATGAGACAGGGTTATTGGATCACTGTATTGATCAGAATGAGACAGAGGGTGATTGGATCACTGTATTGATCAGAATGAGACTGAGGGTGATTGGATCACTGTATTGATCAGAATGAGAATGTCAGTGACTGGATCACTGTATTGATCAGAAAGAGACTGAGAGTGATTGGATTACTGTATTGATCAGAATGAGAATGTCATTGACTGTATTGATCAGAATGAGACTGAGAGTGATTGGATCACTGTATTGATCAGAATGAGAATGTCAGTGACTGGATCACTATTGATCAGAAAGAGACTGAGAGTGACTGGATGACTGTATTGATCAGAAAGAGACTGAGAGTGATTGGATCACTGTATTGATCAGAATGAGAATGTCAGTGACTGGATCACTGTATTGATTAGAATGAGACTGAGAGTGATTGGATCACTATTGATTAGAATGAGACTGAGAGTGACTGGATCACTGTATTGATCAGTCTGAGACTGAGAGTGATTGGATCACTGTATTGATCAGAATGAGACTGAGAGTGATTGGATCACTGTATTGATCAGAATGAGAATGTCAGTGACTGGATCACTGTATTGATCAGAATGAGACTGAGAGTGATTGGATCACTGTATTGATCAGAATGAGAATGTCAGTGACTGAATCACTGTATTGATCAGAATGAGACTGAGAGTGATTGGATCACTGTATTGATCAGAATGAGACAGAGGGTGATTGGATCACTGTATTGATCAGAATGAGAATGTCAGTGACTGGATCACTGTATTGATCAGAAAGAGACTGAGAGTGATTGGATCACTGTATTGATCAGAATGAGAATGTCATTGACTGTATTGATCAGAATGAGACTGAGAGTGATTGGATCACTGTATTGATCAGAATCAGAATGTCAGTGACTGGATCACTGTATTGATCAGAATGAGACTGAGAGTGATTGGATCACTGTATTGATCAGAATGAGAATGTCATTGACTGTATTGATCAGAATGAGACTGAGAGTGATTGGATCACTGTATTGATCAGAATGAGAATGTCAGTGACTGGATCACTATTGATCAGAATGAGAATGTCAGTGACTGGATCACTGTATTGATCAGAATGAGACTGAGTGATTGGATCACTGTATTGATCGGAATGAGAATGTCAGTGACTGGATCACTGTATTGATCAGAATGAGACTGAGAGTGATTGGATCACTGTATTGATCAGAATGAGACAGAGGGTGATTGGATCACTGTATTGATCAGAATGAGACAGAGGGTGATTGGATCACTGTATTGATCAGAATGAGACAGAGTGATTGGATCACTGTATTGATCAGAATGAGAATATCAGTGACTGGATCACTGTATTGATCAGAAAGAGACTGAGAGTGTTTGGATCACTGTATTGATCAGAATGAGAATGTCAGTGACTGGATCACTGTATTGATCAGAATGAGACTGAGTGATTGGATCACTGTATTGATCGGAATGAGAATGTCAGTGACTGGATCACTGTATTGATCAGAATGAGACTGAGAGTGATTGGATCACTGTATTGATCAGAATGAGACAGAGGGTGATTGGATCACTGTATTGATCAGAATGAGACAGAGGGTGATTGGATCACTGTATTGATCAGAATGAGAATGTCAGTGACTGGATCACTGTATTGATCAGAAAGAGACTGAGAGTGATTGGATTACTGTATTGATCAGAATGAGAATGTCATTGACTGTATTGATCAGAATGAGACTGAGAGTGATTGGATCACTGTATTGATCAGAATGAGAATGTCAGTGACTGGATCACTATTGATCAGAATGAGAATGTCAGTGACTGGATCACTGTATTGATCAGAATGGGACAGAGTGATTGGATCACTGTATTGATCAGAATGAGACTGAGTGATTGGATCACTGTATTGATCAGAATGTGAATGTCAGTGATTGGATCACTGTATTGATCAGAATGAGACTGAGAGTGTTTGGATCACTGTATTGATCAGAATGAGAATGTCAGTGACTGGATCACTGTATTGATCAGAATGAGACTGAGTGATTGGATCACTGTATTGATCAGAATGAGAATGTCAGTGACTGGATCACTGTAATGATCAGAATGAGACTGAGGGTGATTGGATCACTGCATTGATCAGAATGAGACAGGGTGATTGGATCACTGTATTGATCAGAATGAGACAGTGATTGGATCACTGTATTGATCAGAATGAGACAGAGGGTGATTGGATCACTGTATTGATCAGAAAGAGACTGAGAGTGATTGGATCACTGTATAGATCAGAATGAGACAGAGGGTGATTGGATCACTGTATTGATCAGAATGAGAATGTCAGTGACTGGATCACTGTATTGATCAGAAAGAGACTGAGAGTGACTGGATCACTGTATTGATCAGAAAGAGACTGAGAGTGATTGGATCACTGTATTGATCAGAATGAGAATGTCAGTGACTGGATCACTGTATTGATTAGAATGAGACTGAGAGTGATTGGATCACTATTGATTAGAATGAGACTGAGAGTGACTGGATCACTGTATTGATCAGTCTGAGACTGAGAGTGATTGGATCACTGTATGGATCATAATGAGACTGAGAGTGATTGGATCACTGTATTGATCAGAATGAGAATGTCAGTGACTGGATCACTGTATTGATCAGAATGAGACTGAGAGTGATTGGATCACTGTATTGATCAGAATGAGAATGTCAGTGACTGAATCACTGTATTGATCAGAATGAGACAGAGGGTGATTGGATCACTGTATTGATCAGAATGAGAATGTCATTGACTGTATTGATCAGAATGAGACTGAGAGTGTTTGGATCACTGTATTGATCAGAATGAGAATGTCAGTGACTGGATCACTGTATTGATCGGAATGAGACAGAGTGATTGGATCACTGTATTGATCAGAATGAGAATGTCAGTGACTGAATCACTGTATTGATCAGAATGAGACTGAGAGTGATTGGATCACTGTATTGATCAGAATGAGACAGAGTGTTTGGATCACTGTATTGATCAGAATGAGACAGAGGGTGATTGGATCACTGTATTGATCAGAATGAGAATGTCAGTGACTGGATCACTGTATTGATCAGAAAGAGACTGAGAGTGATTGGATCACTGTATTGATCAGAATGAGAATGTCATTGACTGTATTGATCAGAATGAGACTGAGAGTGATTGGATCACTGTATTGATCAGAATGAGAATGTCAGTGACTGGATCACTGTATTGATCAGAATGAGACTGAGTGATTGGATCACTGTATTGATCAGAATGAGAATGTCAGTGACTGGATCACTGTATTGATCAGAATGAGACTGAGAGTGATTGGATCACTGTATTGATCAGAATGAGAATGTCATTGACTGTATTGATCAGAATGAGACTGAGAGTGATTGGATCACTGTATTGATCAGAATGAGAATGTCAGTGACTGGATCACTATTGATCAGAATGAGACTGAGAGTGACTGGATCACTGTATTGATCAGAATGAGAATGTCAGTGACTGGATCACTGTATTGATCAGAAAGAGACTGAGAGTGATTGGATCACTGTATTGATCAGAAAGAGACTGAGAGTGATTGGATCACTGTATTGATCAGAATGAGAATGTCAGTGACTGGATCACTGTATTGATTAGAATGAGACTGAGAGTGATTGGATCACTATTGATTAGAATGAGACTGAGAGTGACTGGATCACTGTATTGATCAGTCTGAGACTGAGAGTGATTGGATCACTGTATTGATCAGAATGAGAATGTCAGTGACTGGATCACTATTGATCAGAATGAGAATGTCAGTGACTGGATCACTGTATTGATCAGAATGAGAATGTCAGTGACTGGATCACTGTATTGATCAGAATGGGACTGAGTGACTGGATCACTGTATTGATCAGAATGAGACTGAGTGATTGGATCACTGTATTGATCAGAATGAGACTGAGAGTGTTTGGATAACTGTATTGATCAGAATGAGACTGAGAGTGTTTGGATCACTGTATTGATCAGAATGAGAATGTCAGTGACTGGATCACTGTATTGATCAGAATGAGACTGAGTGATTGGATCACTGTATTGATCGGAATGAGAATGTCAGTGACTGGATCACTGTATTGATCAGAATGAGACTGAGAGTGATTGGATCACTGTATTGATCAGAATGAGACAGAGGGTGATTGGATCACTGTATTGATCAGAATGAGACAGAGGGTGATTGGATCACTGTATTGATCAGAATGAGACAGAGTGATTGGATCACTGTAATGATCAGAATGAGAATGTCAGTGACTGGATCACTGTATTGATCAGAAAAGAGACTGAGAGTGATTGGATTACTGTATTGATCAGAATGAGAATGTCATTGACTGTATTGATCAGAATGAGACTGAGAGTGATTGGATCACTGTATTGATCAGAATGAGAATGTCAGTGACTGGATCACTATTGATCAGAATGAGAATGTCAGTGACTGGATCACTGTATTGATCAGAATGGGACTGAGTGACTGGATCACTGTATTGATCAGAATGAGACTGAGTGATTGGATCACTGTATTGATCAGAATGAGAATGTCAGTGACTGGATCACTGTAATGATCAGAATGAGACTGAGGGTGATTGGATCACTGCATTGATCAGAATGAGACAGGGTGATTGGATCACTGTATTGATCAGAATGAGACTGAGAGTGATTGGATCACTGTATTGATCAGAATGAGAATGTCAGTGACTGGATCACTGTATTGATCAGAATGAGACTGAGAGTGATTGGATCACTGTATTGATCAGAATGAGAATGTCAGTGACTGAATCACTGTATTGATCAGAATGAGACAGAGGGTGATTGGATCACTGTATTGATCAGAATGAGAATGTCCTTGACTGTATTGATCAGAATGAGACTGGGAGTGATTGGATCACTGTATTGATCAGAATGAGAATGTCAGTGACTGAATCACTGTATTGATCAGAATGAGACTGAGAGTGATTGGATCACTGTATTGATCAGAATGAGACAGAGTGTTTGGATCACTGTATTGATCAGAATGAGACAGAGGGTGATTGGATCACTGTATTGATCAGAATGAGAATGTCAGTGACTGGATCACTGTATTGATCAGAATGAGAATGTCAGTGACTGGATCACTGTATTGATCAGAATGGGACTGAGTGACTGGATCACTGTATTGATCAGAATGAGACTGAGTGATTGGATCACTGTATTGATCAGAATGAGAATGTCAGTGACTGGATCACTGTAATGATCAGAATGAGACTGAGCGTGATTGGATCACTGCATTGATCAGAATGAGACAGGGTGATTGGATCACTGTATTGATCAGAATGAGACTGAGAGTGATTGGATCACTGTATTGATCAGAATGAGAATGTCAGTGACTGGATCACTGTATTGATCAGAATGAGACTGAGAGTGATTGGATCACTCTATTGATCAGAATGAGAATGTCAGTGACTGAATCACTGTATTGATCAGAATGAGACAGAGGGTGATTGGATCACTGTATTGATCAGAATGAGAATGTCATTGACTGTATTGTTCAGAATGAGACTGAGAGTGATTGGATCACTGTATTGATCAGAATGAGAATGTCAGTGACTGGATCACTGTATTGATCAGAATGAGACTGAGTGATTGGATCACTGTATTGATCAGAATGAGAATGTCAGTGACTGGATCACTGTATTGATCAGAATGAGACTGAGAGTGATTGGATCACTGTATTGATCAGAATGAGAATGTCATTGACTGTATTGATCAGAATGAGACTGAGAGTGTTTGGATCACTGTATTGATCAGAATGAGAATGTCAGTGACTGGAGCACTATTGATCAGAATGAGACTGAGAGTGACTGGATCACTGTATTGATCAGAATGAGAATGTCAGTGACTGGATCACTGTATTGATCAGAAAGAGACTGAGAGTGATTGGATCACTGTATTGATCAGAAAGAGACTGAGAGTGATTGGATCACTGTATTGATCAGAATGAGAATGTCAGTGACTGGATCACTGTATTGATTAGAATGAGACTGAGAGTGATTGGATCACTATTGATTAGAATGAGACTGAGAGTGACTGGATCACTGTATTGATCAGTCTGAGACTGAGAGTGATTGGATCACTGTATTGATCAGAATGAGAATGTCAGTGACTGGATCACTATTGATCAGAATGAGAATGTCAGTGACTGCATCACTGTATTGATCAGAATGAGAATGTCAGTGACTGGATCACTGTATTGATCAGAATGAGACTGAGTGATTGGATCACTGTATTGATCGGAATGAGAATGTCAGTGACTGGATCACTGTATTGATCAGAATGAGACTGAGAGTGATTGGATCACTGTATTGATCAGAATGAGACAGAGGGTGATTGGATCACTGTATTGATCAGAATGAGACAGAGGGTGATTGGATCACTGTATTGATCAGAATGAGACAGAGTGATTGGATCACTGTATTGATCAGAATGAGACAGGGTGATTGGATCACTGTATTGATCAGAATGAGACAGGGTGATTGGATCACTGTATTGATCAGAATGAGACAGGGTGATTGGATCACTGTATTGATCAGAATGAGACAGAGAGTGATTGGATCACTGTATTGATCAGAATGAGACAGAGGGTGATTGGATCACTGTATTGATCAGAATGAGACAGGGTGATTGGATCACTGTATTGATCAGAATGAGAATGTCAGTGACTGGATCACTGTATTGATCAGAAAGAGACTGAGTGATTGGATCACTGTATTGATCGGAATGAGAATGTCAGTGACTGGATCACTGTATTGATCAGAATGAGACTCAGTGATTGGATCACTGTATTGATCGGAATGAGAATGTCAGTGACTGGATCACTGTATTGATCAGAATGAGACTGAGAGTGATTGGATCACTGTATTGATCAGAATGAGACAGAGGGTGATTGGATCACTGTATTGATCAGAATGAGAATGTCAGTGACTGGATCACTGTATTGATCAGAAAGAGACTGAGAGTGATTGGATCACTGTATTGATCAGTATGAGAATGTCATTGACTGTATTGATCAGAATGAGACTGAGTGATTGGATCACTGTATTGATCAGAATGAGAATGTCAGTGACTGGATCACTGTATTGATCAGAATGTGAATGTCAGTGACTGGATCACTGTATTGATCAGAATGAGAGTGTCAGTGACTATTGATCAGAATGAGACTGAGAGTGATTGGATCACTGTATTGATCAGAATGAGAATGTCAGTGACTGGATCACTGTATTGATCAGAATGAGAATGTCAGTGACTGGATCACTGTATTGATCAGAATTAGACTGAGTGATTGGATCACTGTATTGATCGGAATGAGAATGTCAGTGACTGGATCACTGTATTGATCAGAATGAGACTGAGAGTGATTGGATCACTGTATTGATCAGAAAGAGACTGAGAGTGATTGGATCACTGTATTGATCAGAATGAGAATGTCAGTGACTGGATCACTGTATTGATTAGAATGAGACTGAGAGTGATTTGATCACTATTGATTAGAATGAGACTGAGAGTGACTGGATCACTGTATTGATCAGAATGAGAATGTCAGTGACTGGATCACTATTGTTCAGAATGAGAATGTCAGTGACTGGATCACTGTATTGATCAGAATGAGACTGAGAGTGATTGGATCACTGTATTGATCGGAATGAGAATGTCAGTGACTGGATCACTGTATTGATCAGAATGGGACTGAGAGTGATTGGATCACTGTATTGATCAGAATGAGACTGAGTGATTGGATCACTGTATTGATCGGAATGAGAATGTCAGTGACTGGATCACTGTATTGATCAGAATGAGACTGAGTGATTGGATCACTGTATTGATCAGAAAGAGACTGAGAGTGATTGGATCACTGTATTCATCGGAATGAGAATGTCAGTGACTGGATCACTGTATTGATCAGAATGAGACTGAGAGTGATTGGATCACTGTATTGATCGGAATGAGAATGTCAGTGACTGGATCACTGTATTGATCAGAATGAGAATGTCAGTGACTGGATCACTGTATTGATCAGAATTAGACTGAGTGATTGGATCACTGTATTGATCGGAATGAGAATGTCAGTGACTGGATCACTGTATTGATCAGAATGAGACTGAGAGTGATTGGATCACTGTATTGATCAGAAAGAGACTGAGAGTGATTGGATCACTGTATTGATCAGAATGAGAATGTCAGTGACTGGATCACTGTATTGATTAGAATGAGACTGAGAGTGATTTGATCACTATTGATTAGAATGAGACTGAGAGTGACTGGATCACTGTATTGATCAGAATGAGAATGTCAGTGACTGGATCACTATTGTTCAGAATGAGAATGTCAGTGACTGGATCACTGTATTGATCAGAATGAGACTGAGAGTGATTGGATCACTGTATTGATCGGAATGAGAATGTCAGTGACTGGATCACTGTATTGATCAGAATGGGACTGAGAGTGATTGGATCACTGTATTGATCAGAATGAGACTGAGTGATTGGATCACTGTATTGATCGGAATGAGAATGTCAGTGACTGGATCACTGTATTGATCAGAATGAGACTGAGTGATTGGATCACTGTATTGATCAGAAAGAGACTGAGAGTGATTGGATCACTGTATTGATCGGAATGAGAATGTCAGTGACTGGATCACTGTATTGATCAGAATGAGACTGAGAGTGATTGGATCACTGTATTGATCAGAAAGAGACTGAGAGTGATTGGATCACTGTATTGATCAGAATGAGAATGTCATTGACTGTATTGATCAGAATGAGACTGAGTGATTGGATCACTGTATTGATCATAATGAGACTGAGGGTGATTGGATCACTGTATTGTTCAGAAAGAGACTGAGGATGATTGGATCACTGTATTGATCAGAATGAGAATGTCAGTGACTGGATCACTATTGATCAGAATGAGAATGTCAGTGACTGGATCACTGTATTGATCAGAATGAGACTGAGAGTGATTGGATCACTGTATTGATCAGAATGAGACTGAGAGTGATTGGATCACTGTATTGATCAGAATGAGACAGAGGGTGATTGGATCACTGTATTGATCAGAATGAGAATGTCAGTGACTGGATGATTGTATTGATTAGAATGAGACTGAGTGATTGGATCACTATTGATTAGAATGAGACTGAGAGTGACTGGATCACTGTATTGATCAGTCTGAGACTGAGAGTGATTGGATCACTGTATTGATCAGTCTGAGACTGAGAGTGATTGGATCACTGCACACAGCAGCCCTGAGACTAACTGGATTGTAGTTATTATTGCAGGTAGATGACCATTAATTAAAAATGGCCATTTTTGGTACAGTCGCGAAAAGCTTGTTAACTAAAATTCTTGAACTAACTGAGATAATGTGTGCAAAACGCTGTCTGTTGAGCTTTATTGGAATAGTGCAGGCCATAATTGATGGAAGCCAGAATGGGAATGGGTTAGAGAGTTAATGCAGGAGGGCAGGAATCATATGACTGCCCTAGCAACTGAATGGAGCTGTTCTTCAGATCTTTTCTATTACCTCTATTCTCATTTCTCTGGCATTTACATCACCTCCATACAGGCCATCTACAATAACAAAACCTTTCCACCTTCTCACAGTTGTCACTGCTGCCATCACTTGTTTCACCTTCGTTCTCTCTACTTCTTCCCTTTTCCTGAACCTAAAACAGGTTTTATTTCAAATTACTCCTTGTCCTGGTTAAAGATCATTGACCTGAAATATCAGCTGTGTTTCACTCTCCATGTATGCTGCCTGACTTGCTGAGTGCTTCCAGGATTTTCTTTTGGTACCGTCATTCTTATTGTGGCCTCAATAATTTTTTTAGTGCTCAGTGATCAGTTGACCTGTTCCCTTTGTTGCTATTTAACATCTTTGTTGTCTTCTACACGTGATTTTTTGATACACCGTGTTAACTGTCCTAGTTACCACTAACTGATTTTCTAGCTTGATGGCCTTTGGATGCCAGTGGCACTATTAAGAACTCTATAACATAGCTGCCTTTTTAATATGATTTAATATTTTTTATCATGCGTCATTGTGATATTTTTCTCTCCTTACACCTCTACAACATGGTGTTTTTTAATGTTTTTGCCAATACTTGTACATCAAGTTACATTTCTAAAAGTGCACAGTTTACCAAGACATTATTTCTAGGCTTCTGTTCAAAACAAATTTATCCCTCTCCCCAGTCCTATTGCATTCTATCTATGCAATATCAGATTGCATTTGGAATAATATGCTTAACTTGGACAAGCAGTAAAGAAGGCTTGGAAACACCCCTGTGTGTAGAATTGTTGGCTCTGATGTTGGCTTGTCTGGTGTTGTAGGCTCTTAACTGTTTTTCAGGCCCAGAAGGGGAAGCTGAGCAGAGATTGGAGCCTGGGAGTGATTAGGTTGCAGGAGAGTTTGGATCAGGCCCTGGAGAGGTGGGACCTAGTTCTCAACAGAGTTGTGGGAGAAGGGAGAATCGCTTCGTACAGCACAGAAGCAGTAAACTGCCTACTCCCATCAACCTGCATCGGGACCACAGCCCTCCATACCCCTACCATCCATGTACCTTACCAAGCTTTTCTTAAACATTGAAATTGAGCTCACAGGCATCGCTAGCACTGGCAGCTCGTTCCACACTCTCATGAACCTTTGAGAGATGAAGTTTCCCCTCATGTTCCCATTAAGCTTTTCACCTTTCATCCTTAACCTATGACCTTTACTTGTCACACTCAATAGGTTAGGCAGGATCTATGAAAAAGAGTGAATAGTTGTTGTTTCAGGTTGAGACCCACTGACTGTTTACTCTTATCCATAGATGCGCCTGGCCTGCTGAGTTCCTCCACCATTTTTTGTGTGTGTTGCTTGGATTTCCAGCATCTGCAGAATTACTCCTATGTTTGTGACTTCTAGTTGCAGTTCCACCCAGCCTCAGTGGAAAAAAGCCTGCTTGCATTTGCCCTAAATATTACCCCATGTCATTTTGTATTCCTCTATCCCCTCAATCTTCCACGTTCTAAAGTCCTTGTATGGGAGAAAGCAGTTTCCATCAGCTGCTGGTGTCTGTGCTCACTGAGCCATTGACCAGCATTCAGTTCTGCTATTTGCCTGTTCTCTTTGCTTCAGTTATCAATATAAATAGTTTATGCTTATATGAACTAAATGACTGTTTGAATTGCAAATTCAACTTTTGTGATGAGGTACTTCACTTGCAACATAAACTGCTTTACATCATTGATTAATGATAGTGTTATGTTAATTTAGATGATACTTCACTCACATGGTTTGCTTAAAAATTAGATTTTATTATATTAATACTTTGAAAGTGAAATCAATTATCCTACATTACATGGCAATGCCCTCATTATATGAGTGTTTAATAATCGTAATCCTCATACTTCCCTACATATTTTGTTATTTTACATCAAAATTGTTTTTAATTCCTTTTCCCCAGTTATCTTGAAAACTTAATGGGACAGTATTATTGATTGTGCATCTGAAGATAATATGAATCATTCTGGCAATCTACGTGTTCCTCACTGCGGAACTAGTTGTACTTTGCCTCACATTTTTAAATAACAAAATACGAAGAAATTAGAGGATTACTTATTGTCTTTCATTCTTCTGGTGTAATAACAAAAGCATTTCTTTGTATATACAAAAACAGATAAAAGTGTCAGAGAAGGGTAATCAAAATACCGTAAAGGACAAAGCTGCAGCCTCTCTCATCTATTTAATGAAGAGTAAAATATCACAGCATCCACTACAGTAGCAGAATTTTTTTTTGCAAATATGTAATTTGACTTAATTATCCATGTATGAATAATGACCTTTCTTTTCACTCACAGCATTAGGAGATGCCGTAAATCATATTTTCGTGCCGCAGTGACTCTCACCTTTTTGTTATGCTCAGAACTGTTTTAACCCCATAATAGTTTATAATTGTTTTTTAAAAGGCAAACAACAATCAAGAGAAATGTAATACCTAATGATTTTTGCAGTCGAAGTAGAGGTAGAGAAGGTTTATTGCTACATCCAAGGCTGTCTCAGCTGCTAAAGATTGGGCTTGTGCCACAGAGAGGGAATGGTGGTTAAGTGTGAGCTCCTACTCTGAAGTACCTTGGAAAGCTTAATTGTATTAAGAATATCTAATATAAAACTGAAGGAGCTGTGAGAAAAATGTTAATTGCACAATATAATATATAGTTTCTCAGGCAACAATTAACAGAGATTATTCAGTTATATATTCATAAATTCTTCACATACGCCTTGCCACCACCAAGCTATATTGATTATGTCATATTACACCCTGAATTTTGTTCTATTTTTGGTGGAGGACAATACTTGACACAGTTGGTAGGAGTGACCACAGTCTCATCAAGGCATTCTCCTTTATGTTGAACATCACAATATGTGTACCAAAAAGAGCTCTCTTCTCACTGTTGTTAGCGAGAAAGTTTTAGGTCCCTCACCGCCAGGTTCAGGAACCATTATTCCCTTCAACAATTGGGTTTCTGAACCAACGTGGCTAATTTACTTAACTCAACACTCACATTAAGCACTTTACAATTCAATATTCTCAGTATAATTTATTACTTATTATTATTGTTATTATTTATCTTTTTTGTATTTGCCCAGTTTGTCTTCTTTTGCCCATTGGTTGTTTTCCCATCATTTCAGTGATCTGTTGTGTTTCTTTGTATCTACGTTGAATGCCTGCAAGAAAATGAATCTCCGGGGAGTATGTATGGTGACATGCAGTATACATACTTTGATAATAAACTTGAACATGAGCAGCCTCAGAGAAGCAAAGCTGAAAGTTGCAGAGGAAATGGGGCCTGGGGTGGTGGGTGTTGGTGGACAGAAAAAAAACTATTAAAGGGTGAACAGCAAAACTCAAGAAACAGGAACAAAGGTAGGCTGCCTGTTTCCCGTCTCAGTCCTCAAGTCCTCATCTTGGCTGGGGCCAGTGCCCTTTGCCCTGGATTCCCTGATCTTTCAAAAGCGCCTTCTCCTTAAATACCTGCAATGATCAAGTCTCTGCAATTCCCTGTGGTAGAAAATTCCCCAAATTCACCACCCTGTGCGAGAAGAAATTCCTGTGCACCTCAGTTTTAAGTGACCACCACTTGCCCTGGGAACCTGAGAGACACGAGGTGAAACTAAGTGATGTAAGTGGTGGTGTTTCCAGGTAAAAGAGCAGTATAAGGGTTTAAAAAAAAAGCAAGCCTATGGGAGATATAAAAAAAAGGATATTAATGACTTCTGAAATTATCAGAAGAGGAAAGAGGGACAGGAAATGTGTTAGTAATGTGTGGTAAATATCTAAAATGGCTGAAGATCTGGAACAGTTGAACTTGAAAAGTCTGCCATACAGCAAGTCATACAGTGCTGTTTCTGGAGTGGTTTCAGAGGCCAAAATCTGATTTAAAACTTTTAGACTGAGGCAGAGTTTTGTTGACATTTGAGCATTAGCCAGTCAGTACCATGTGCTATGTAAGTACCAGGAGAAAACTACTCACTGCAAGGGAGAGCTTTACCACCTATCTTCAGCAATAAATAGCATTGTCATTGCCAGCACTCTCATTGATGGCCAAGGTAGCAAGGATGGGAGCTGGGGATGAGGTTTGGAGCAATGCAAGTACTAAGACAACGGTGCAGGTGAAGGATGAGAATCATATGGTAGTTGACTCAACTCTTGACTTCCCCCAAGTCTATGCTGCACAAGTCGAGAGTATACTGCAGTATTGCCTAATGGCCTGGTTGAGTGCTGTCCTCATTGAGGAGTGAGTAGCTTCAAGTTCATGAGCATCATCATCTCAGAAGATCTATCCTGGTCCCAAAATATTGGTGCAATCTTGAAGAAGGCTCATCAACAGCTATACTTGATTGGGACATGAAGAGATTTGGTATGTCACCAAAGTTTTGCAGGTATAAGGGGAAGAGCATTCTGAATGATTGCATCACCACCTGATTATGAAGGCTGCGATGCACGGGATCAAAAGAGACTGCAGAGTTTGTAGACTCAGTCAGCTCCGTCATGGGCACTAACCACCCCACCATCAAAGACATCTTTTGAAGGTGGTGCCTCACGAAGGCACTAACCATCATTTAAGGACCCTCACCATCCTGGACAGGCCCTCTCCTCATTACTGCCCTTAGGAAGGAGGTGCAGCAGCTGAAGGCACATAGTCAATGTTGGAAAAAAAACTGCAATTCATGGGCCTAGAGCACATTATACAGAGTCAGGAAAGCTCCCCAACACCTCTGCTTTCTGAGGAGGTGGAACTATGCACATCTGTACTCATGTCATTCTACAGATGTGCAGTAGAGAACATCCTACAAATTACATCACTGCATGATATGGAAACTGCAGACTGGAAAGCTCCACAGTACATGGTCAGATCTGTCTAACCAGCAGCAGCAGCCTACCTGCCATCAAGGATGTGCATACAGAAAGGTGGCAGAACAAGGGCCAGTAACATCATGAAGGATCTCAGCCACCCTCTTGGTGGACAGCTTGGCCACTTTTCATTGTAACATCCATGCCAGCACCAGCAGTCTCAAACACAGTTTCTTTCCCCAAGCAGTAAGGCTGATCAACATCTCCACGCACTAACACGCCACCCCTCCACACCCCCAACAACCACTACTTTATCACTTCCTGTTAGTCACCTTATGTACAGACATTCCTGTGTGTAGCATCACGTTATAGATACATAATCAATTATTGTGTATTTTGCTTTAATTGTATTTGTTTTTTTTGTACGGCATCAGATCTGGAGTAACAATTATTTCATTCTCCTTTACACTTGTGTACTGGAAATGTCATTTCACAGTCTTCATTAAAGGACTACTCAAGATGTCTTTCTGCTAGACAGGCGATCAAAGCAAATTTCATACCTATAAATAAATAATGAATTACTTGACAATAAAACTAAGAGTTTGTAGGAATATCCCTGATGTGCTTTTTAAAAATGAGTCTTTAAGCAAAGCTTGTTAGATGTCTTCTGTTGCGATTGTGCTAGATGTCCAAGAAATTATAATTTGCATCAGTCTAAGTGAGAAATGCAATTTTCCTATTGGATTTTATATTGAAATTAGGCAAGATCTTTCCACTGCATTTCTCATGTCATTAGCATCGTAGCTGGTTGATGCCAGAACTGCTTTTAAGTGTTTCACTGAATCTTTTGCTCTGTTAATATTCTAGCATGGTTACCACTTTTGCCATTATTTTAGAACATGGTACCAAATTCCCTTCAAACTCAGTGTGATCTTGCCAGCAATCTATCTTCCCTTTTTGAATTAATCACCCCATAATGTTTGAAAAGCATCTCTTCAAAGATATACGTGCACTAGCTTCTCTGCTAGCCTGGAATAAATCCAGACCATTAATAGTCCCCATTGGCTAGTCTTGTGACAATAATGTGGACTTCTCATTCTGTAGCCCCATATTTCTTCCCTTCTCAGTGACATTTCCATTGCCAACTCTGTAATACTTCACACCACATCTAATATTAAACTCATTACTTAAAGTCCAGGTGCAGTGAATGTGAAAAGTTGAAAATATTTTTATACCATGTCTAATTTTAAAATCATTACTTAAAGTCCAGGTGCGGTAAATGTAAAAAGTTGAAAACACTGAGAAATCTTGTAAGGAAACTTGATTTAAAAATTTATGCCACTAATGGAGAATAAGGATCAATATGTTGAATTCATATTCAGCATATTCTGCCTTTCTTCTTCTTGATGCATGCCAATCGTCTTTAGTTTAGTCTCACGTTTGGCTGTTGTCCCCTATCTATTCCATTATTTCTCTTATCAATCATAGTTACACATACTGCCTGCTTGTATGTGCATCCAGAATCTCCATATCTCAATTTGATAGCTACTGTCTCAGATTGCATGAACTGGACTTTCAAGTGTATTCCCTGCCATTGTTAACTGCTCCATGCTGGTTCAACTTAAAAATCATAGGCTGTTCCAATTCTTCCAGTCATCCCCACTCCCCTACCTTCTGCCTATACCCTTTGATGCCCTGGCTAATCAAGAAACTATCTATCTCTGCCTTAAATGCACCCAATGACATGGCCTCCACAGCTGCTCCTGGCACCAAATTCCACAGATTTACCACCCTCTGGCTAAAGTAATTTCTCTGCATCTCTGTTCTAAATGGACATGCTGTAATCCTGAAGTCATGCCCTCTTGTCCTAGACTCCTCTTGCATGGAAAATAACTTTGGCTTATCTAATCTGTTCAGGCCTTTTAACATTCAGAATGTTTCTATGAGATCCCCCCCTCATTCTCCTGAACTCCAGGGAATACAGCTCCCAGACAGTCCTCATACAGTACACTTCCATTCCTAGAATCATTCCAATTAGCCTGTCCAATAGAAGCCAGGTCAATAAAAATGAATGCAACTTTAAAAAAAAATTAAGCTGCACTTAATAATTTATTTAAAAATTTCAGTATTCTGATGTCAAAGAAAATCTCTTGTAAACCATTAACTGAAATTACCTCTAGAAGACTCTTTGCAGTGATGGTTGCAAACTTTCTCAGCACAATGAATCTGATGGTAATGGACTTTCAGTCATTAATATTTAGTACATATTGATATGTAATTTTACTGCACGGAGTCTTATCGTTGATCCATTTACTTACTTGCCCAGTTTTGCACAGGCAGTTTATGCTGGGGTCATTGGGAATCTAATCCAAGAAGGATGAATTTCAATTCCCCTATTAAATCTTTGGTTCTTCTTCCTATTGGTGTTGAGATTAACTCAAATATTTATCTACCGATCCCTTTACTCAGGGTAATGAGGTGGCTATGTTCATTTTGTTGAACTTAGGAAGCAACATATGTGGTTGAAAAACAAAATGTTTATTTGGATTATCAGAATGCCTTTGACAAGGAGCTGCACATGCTGCTAAGTAATGCAAAAGCTTATGGTATTACAGAAAAGGTACCAGCATGGACAGAAGATTGGCTGACTGGTAGGAGGCCAAGAGTGGGAAAGAAGGCAGCTTTTTTAGTTGGCCATGGTGACTTTAACTCTGCAGAGTTGCTGTTAGGACCACTTCTCTTTATGTTCTATGTCTGTGATTTAGATGATGGAATTGATGGCTTTGTGGCCAGGTTTATGAATAGGTGGAGGGGCAGGTAGTGCCAAGGAAGCAAGGATTAGGCAGATACGGAGAATGGGCAAAGAGATGGCAGGTGGAATGTAGTGCTGGGAAGTGTATGGTCATGCACTTTGGTGGAAGCAATAAACACATAGACTATTTTTTAAACAGGGAGAAATTTCAGAAATTGGAAGTGCAATGGGCTTGGGGGTCCTTATGCAAGTTTCCATAAAGGTTAACTTACAATTTGAGTTTGTAAAGAAGGCAAATACAATGTTGGCATTCATTTTGAGGGGGCTAGAATATAAAAGCAAGGATGCAATGCTAGGGCATTGGTCAGACTGCACTTGGAGCATTGTGAGCAGTTTTGGAACTCTTAGCAAAGAAAAATGTGTTGCCACCGAAGAGATTCCAGAAGAGGTTCGTGACAATGATTTCAAGAATGAAAGGGTTAACATGTGAGGAGTATTTGATGTCTCTGGGCCTGTACCTGCTGGAGTTTAGAAAAATGTGCAGGGAGCTTATTGAAATTATCGAATTTGAAAGTTGTGGATGGAGTGGATATGGAGAGGATGTTTCCTTGGGGGGACGGGGGGTGTTAGTCTAGGACCAGAGAGCACAGACTCAGAATAGAGGGATGTCCATTTAGAACAGAGACGAGGAACAATTTCCTTAGTCAGATAGTGGTGGATCTGTGAAATTCATTGCCGCAGACGGTTGTGGAGGCCAAGTCTTTGTGTAAATTTATGAGGGGTGATTGATAATTTTGTGGCCTAAGGTGGAAAGAGTCAATTTTAGAAAACCTAGCACATTTATTTTTCAACATAGTCCCCTCCCACATTTACACACTTAGTCCAGCAGTTGTGGAGCATACGGATCTTGGACCTCCAGAAAGTGTCTGCAGATGGGTGATTGATAAGTTTGTGGCTTATGATAGAAGGAGATGAGGTATACAGCTCTCGTTACATGCACATGCAGGTCAACTCTGAGTGATTATGCAGAAAGTTTGAAGTTAATAACCCATCTCCTTCCTTAGGCCACGAACTTATCAATCACCCCTGCTGTGGACGTTTTCTGGAGGTCCAAGATCCATATGCTCCACAACTGCTGGACTAAGTGTGTAAATGTGGGAGGGGACTATGTTGAAAAATAAATGTGCTAGGTTTTCTAAAATTGACTCCTTCTACCTTAGGCCACAAAATTATCAATCACCTCTGTAAAGCGGAGTTGATAGGTTCTTGATTAGTAAGGGTGTCAAAAGTTACGAGGCGAAGACAAAAGAATGGGGTTGAGAGGGATAATAAATCAGCCATGGTAGAATTGCAGAGCAGACTTGATATCCCGAATAGCCTAATTCTGCTCCTATGTCTTCTAGATAGTCTTTCAGATTATTAACCATGCCTGCTTAAGTTCTGAGTAGTGCATTTGATCTTAAATCTGATGCTTCTCTCACTTAGGCTGGAAGGTAGGCAAGGGGAAGATTTACACTTCTGAGTGCCAAGAATTAGCCATGTAATGAGGTTTCCACAGAATATACAGTGAACTGCTTATATTCATCCACCCATATCTGTCAACTGCATCTTGTTCTTCAAACATTTCATTTCTCAGCTGGTATCGCTTAAATTATTCAGTGGATATCGGCACTTATTTATTTGTGCTCATTAGCTGAGCCCTTTGCTGTCTCAAGTATAGTTGTTTGTCTGAATTAGACTGACCATTACACTCCTAAGAAGGATGGGAGATGTTTGAGGAAAGTTAAAACCACTGCATGACCTAATTCAGCACCTTCAATTGACTCTCTTCATCAGCAGTCCAGTAAATGATACTCTTTTTTTTTTCCAGACATATTTTATTATTAGTTGTTCAGGAATAGGACTTTGAATTACACACATTACCCGGGACGTTTATATGGAATGCTATACTGATTCAAGAATTAATAGCTTATGTACAGTAGAGATTGGAGGTAATTATAAAACCTATTATATTTTGGTCTAATGACTGGGGGAAGAAAATGCTTTCATCATTCATTTTGTCCAGGCGTAGCTTTATCATGGAACAGTATGGCTTGAAACTTTGGTAAGCTCTTACTAAACCAAATTAAATTTATTTCTGTAGTAACCACTCTTTCTTCTACTAGGATTGCTGTAATTCTTTGTGCTGTCAATGTAAAATCTGCAGGGAGAGGTTCAAGGACGTAGTTGACATTGCATTCGTCATCACTCTTGAAATCAGTATTGAAACCAAATGTCTTATTTCTCAGTTAACATGGTGTGCCTCTGAAGTTGAGAATGTGATTGCAGTGACTTCCTTCTATTATAAATGTTTAGCTCTCCAGTTCAGTTAGAGTAGCAGAACTGATGAGGTTCTCAATCATTTGAAGACTTGCAGCTAATTTGAAATAAAGATAGAAAGATCAATGTAAGACTACTCTATTGAAAATGGGATATTTTTCAATGTTTTTGCTAGGTTTTGTTACAGATGCATTGAAAATCATTTTCATCTGAGATCACACTTGTTATGCTAATTCTTTTCTCATTCATATATTCACAAAGAGGCATGATTTCAATGGACACAGTTGTGTTTTCTGTTGCCATATTTCCTTTGCTTCTATTTTTCCACTTTTAGAATGTAGAACAAAAAACAGTGCAGCCTGGAACAGATCCTTTGGCCCACAATGTTGTGCTGAACCAGTTAAATTTATAATCATTTCAACCTCTGGGGAAAAGATACTGCCTGTCTACTCTATCTCAGCCTCTCATGATATTATAAACTCTTTTATATTATCAGCTCTTCCCTCGGCCTCCACTGCTCCAGAGAAAACAACCCAAGTTTGTCCAATCTCTCACTATAATACATGCCTCCTAATCTAGTCAGCATTTTCCTTTCTCTCCCTCTTTCATCAAACATTAAATCTGTGATCACAGACGCAGGAATTTAAACATATATCAAGTAGAAGAAGAACGGAGTTGATGAGATGCTGTGTTGTCATCATATTTAAAGTGTTTTATGGATGATTCAATCCAGTACACTTCCCAACTAGATTAATGCACATACCTGTGCAGGGTGAAGCATTGGATAGAGGAACCAGCTTCATGATTCCACTCTTTTTATTCTTTGTTCAGTACTGCTTCAGAAACATTATCAGTGAACTTAATTTTTCTGTCTGTCTTTCATCTTTAAAAATTGGACGTTAAACTCTCATTTTCAAAATCAGCTCAGTGTTCATTGCCTTGTGCAAAGACGTACAAACCCCTACTTGCAGCTGCATCACAAGCACCACAGCATCATCGAAGCATTTTGAAGGAAAAGCATAAGCTGAAATTATACATAATTTTCACAAAGATTCAATTGAAAACAAATGCAAAATGATCAAAGTGATCATGGTTCGCTACACCGTGATGCTGAGGGTTCTGTTGGCTGGTTCAACAACCAATTGGCTGATAGAAAATTAGCTATCTTTGAACCTGGTGATGTGGAACTATAAGCTTTTGTGATACAGATGGTGGGGATGAATGTTCCTGTGATGAACTGGGCAGAGTCCTTTAATCTCTGCAGCTTCTTGCATTCATGTGCAATCAAAATGAGATAGTAGACTAGGATGCTTGCAGTAGTACATCTGTGGAAGTTCTTTAGATTGTTCAGTGATTTTACCTCCTCTGAAAGTAAGGACATTGTTATGTATTTCTTGTGATTGCAACTGTTCCATGCTGTATTTTAAACTGCTTTTCATTTGAGTAGACGTATACAGCTGTAAATGGCCTTGACTTTAATACATGTCAAAGATGTATATAAAAGGCTGTAAATACTGTAACATATGGAATCGGTTAATAAAATCAGGAGATTTTTCTCTTTTTCTTTTTCCCTGACTCTTCTCTTATTTTAACAGATCTAACTTGATACCTTCCTTAATTTTGCAAATCCCTATCTACTTCTCTCAGTAATTTTGCTCCACTGGAAATAGTTTCAATATTTCTACATGATTACTTGTGCATTTGTGCATCTTGTGCAGCAGAATTATTAAGTTCTAATATCTTTTCTATAAGGATACCCAAATTATTTTGACTGGCCTGACTTAGATTTTACATAAATTTGACTTTTATTCTCTGGAAGCAAGAAATTCAGCTGTGGTCAACAATGTTAAGCACATGTGGAACCCTTGAACCCCTGGGGTACACATCTCTGTAATCCTTTCTATTGATTTCCACGTGACCACAGTTGGGGAGTTGAGCAAGCACAGCAGATGCACGAGACTCATATATGTACTTACTATTACCGAGCAGAGACTAGTCCTTCTGTGTGGCACTGTTTATTAAATTTCAATTGTTATCAGCCTACAACACTCTGGGATTTTTTTCTGGGATTTGGAAAGGAGTTTTTGTTAACCATGGCTGATAGTGGTGACATTGCTGCCAAGAACCCCATTATTACAGATGCATAAGAAGCCCGTGTTCTAATTTTTTTAATGAATGGAAGACACTTCCCTTTCTGCTAAGTTGAGAAAAGACCCTGAATGGTTCCTTACTTACATAAAACACAGTTGAGGATACAGGAGCTGATGTCAATTAGGATTCGGTTAAAAATTGTGTTGTGTCTTTGGCGGTGCAGATAATGGAACTTTATTCGCTGTGATGTCAGGGGTTAAGTTTTGGCAAAAGAGAAAATTAATACTTTGGAATATCTATTACATTTTGCAGCTAAGAACAATAGTCTTTCAAGAAAATGAATTGTTTATGTTAATCAGCTCAAAAATATCATTCCTCTTCCCGTGTTTAACTTCTCATCTCACCCTGTGTTCAATCAAAATCTCAGAGCTAATGACTCGGTGCATTCCTTCTCATTTTTATTTTATTTACTTCTCAGACTCAAGCAGGATACCAAGTTTTCAAACAGTCTGGTTCGAGTTGAGATATTGGATGAAGATCAGTTGCAAAGGGACTGATTAATTGAAAGAGGGAAGGTGGTCAGTATAAGGGGGGAAATAGAGGCAGGGACTTCTGGAACTCGGTAAGATGGGGTATGATGTGCAGGTGGAGCCCGGTGGGGAAGTTTAGAGACAAAAACGGTTAGGCACATTGAGCCAGGTTGGTGTAGTGAGGGAAGAAGTGAGGTAAAAGCACAGGCTGGGAAGTGATAAATAGAATCGGGTGGTCAAATGGAGATAGGTGAGGAAGGGAGAGAGGAGATGTCTGCTGGAAGGTGATACATGGAAACAGTTAAGGGAAAAAAATAATGGTTAGATGAAACCAGATGGATGAGAGAATGGAAAAGGAAGACCAGGGAGAGAAAAGTCAGGAGTGTGGATGAGGGGCAGATGGAACCCAGGGGGTGGTGGGTTACTGGGAGTGTGATGAATTGGAGGTTGAGGAGAGGTGAAGATTCATGTGTAGGCTAAAGCTCAGGCTCTGACCACACTGAGAATCCCATGGACAATATTGGATGTTGGATGACTATAGCTTTTCTGGCTGGATGTTGGCCTTTAAATTAGGAGAATGCCTGGTTCTTTAATACCTCTATGAACACTGAAATATGCAGACCAGATCTTATTAGAAAGAAAATTTATGTCCCATAAATTATTTTTAACTTTCATCTTAACTCCTCTTTTGTATTCCATTACAATTTGATCAATTTGATTGGGATAAAAAGTGTAATTTTAAAAGGAGATGTAATTACACTTGGGTAATGCAGTACATCACTATTTAATTTACATGAACTTCATTCTTTCTTTCAAACCTTATTTTAAATAGTGTACAGGTTTGCATGTGAAATAAAATTCCCATCATGTTTGCTACGGTTTGGAATGTAAAATTGACAATCTCCGAAGATTTTACCCTCAATCCTCCTATCTGCAAGCCATTCTTTCTAAAGTTACTAGAAATGTATAATAAAGAAAAGTTGGGACTCCTGGGGATTTAAAATGCTTTAGTAGAGATTTATTGCAGTCAAAGCAAGAAGTTATTGTTTTTTTTTTGCTTTGAGCATTCAGGAGAAATATTACATAAAATTTGATTTTGCTTCACACAGCTATGATTGTCATAATAAAAGTGAACTTTTAAAATCATTTTGTGTGGAAATAAAATAAGTGAATTGAGAAGTGCTAAGCTGATCTAGCTAAACAAATACTAGTTATTTTCAAACTCTGGTGATCTGCTGGCTGAGTTGATAACTATCTTGCCCAGTGTGCAATTGGAACATGAGCACAAGTTTCTGGATTGATTAGTTTGGTCTTCTTTACCCAAAATTAACTTCATCCCATACAGATCCATGATATCCATACCCCTTTTAAATACACAAGCTGAAAGGTGGATATAATCGTAATCCTGTATACTGTGTACTGTATTTGTTTTTTCTAGAGCATTCTACCAATCCTGGTTCAGGCGAAGTTGTCTAAGCTAATTATTTAAGGCAGGCTCAGTACTAATATACCACCTTTGTAAGTTAATTGATCTCTCCATAACTCAATTTTGAAACAACATTCTCCTTAATTTTCTTACTTTGTCTTACCCTTTCTTGAAGGTGATTCATGCTAATGCACAATTTCAATTTCACCTAATTTCAATTTCATTTAATTTCACAGCAACACAGTTTTACTTTACTCTGCCTGTTAATGCACCTAGTCCTGTGCAGCACTTCCTACCTGTGATACCTAATGGAGCATGTCCTTTTGAAAGGGAAACTCTCAAAATCCTAAACAAATATTTGGGGCTTGCTTCTTCAAACCTGCTGTCTTTAAATATATTTAAGAAAACAGATAGTTTCTTGATAGGCAAAGAGGTGAAAGGGTACCATGGGTAGATGGGAATGCAGAGCTGAGGTTTTGATCAGATCAGCCATGATCTTGTTAGATGCTGGAGCTGGCTGGGTGGGGCTGAGTGGTCTATACCTCCTAGATGTACTTCAGTATAATACTAGTGGGAATGGGTGTGAGGGGTTTGTGGAAAAGTCACGGGAAATATTGTTGATGCATAATTATTTTTTCACTATCCAGTGCACTGTTGGAGACATTAAATAAATTGAAAGTTCTGTTGAAAGATCATTTGATCTTAATATTAATTTTGTTTCTCTGCTTCCTGACATACTGAATATTTCCAGCATTTTCTGATTTTGCTTTGGGTTTTGAACATTGGCTGCATTTTTCTTTTAGTGTTAAATTTATTTTTTGTATTCTGACGTTGTTATTTACTGTCTTTCATAATCCAGCCTTTCTTTCCTTCTAGTTCTTGTTCTGTACCTGATGTGGCAAAGAATCCATCTTCTTTATTTTACTTTACCTTCTCAATCCTTGCTTTGTTTAATTTTGCACACCAATCTGATTAGTTACATAGAAAAGCATTAGCTTTCCCTGTCGGCTCATCTTCTACATGCTGTTATTCTTTCATGGCAAGATTGTCAGCTCTTGACTTCAGGAATTAGGAAGACCGACTTCTTTTGAATTGACTAACAAAATTATTTCTTTTGCAAAACCAAATTGGTACATATTGTGTATAATTTAATTGAGAAACAGTGCAAGCTAGATAATGGGCTATTTGGCCCTTTAGCAGAGAATGCTCATTCATCCAATTCAGGAATGAGCTTATGCTAGTGCATTTTCTTGCACCTTCCTCATATACACTCAGTGGCCACCTTATAAGGTACCTCCTGTATCCAATAAAGTGGCCATTGTGTGTGTGTTCGTGGTCTTCTGCTGTTGTAGCCCATCTGCTTCAGGGTTCAACATTCAGAGATGCTTCTTAGCACACCACTGTTGTAAAGCATGACTATTTGAGTTACGGTTGCCTTCCTGTCAGCTTGAACCAGTCTGTGGGCACTCTCCTCTGACCTTTCTTATTGACAAGGCATTTTCACCCATAAAACTGCTGCCAACTGGATGTTTTTGGTTTTCACAACTTTCTACTTGAGCTAAAGAGAAAATCCCTGAGATATTCATCACCCCGCCTGGGACTAACAATCACTCCATGGTCAAAGTCATTTAGGTCACATTTCTTCCCCATTCTGATGTTTTGTCTGAGCAACAACTGAGTCTCCTGCTCTCCTTTTGACTTTTAATGGCAGTTGGCAGTCCAACTTGTGCATTACTGCCACCAACTGGACTGGAGTGTGGTGTAGCGAATTGGGGATGGGGATTGGGAACCATTAATGCTTCTCTTTTATATGAAAACTAAAATACCCCAAAGAGCTTGGGAAGAAATATTAAATGGGTTCTGCTTAAACTTAAGCCTCATTGTGGTGTGAAAAAGCGGGTTGCATTCATTTGGAATTTGTTATGACAACATGGAATATCCATAATCATCCCTCTTGTGTTTCCAGTAAGTTGTTCATTAACTTTCTTTTCTAGATAGTTGTGAAAGTCAAAGCCATACAGGAAATGGTGCACTTGTCTGATCCTGACACATTCTGTGGATGAGTACTGGAACAGTGAGGCTGAAATGCTCTACTTTTGATTATCAGAACTGTAACCATTGTCCAGTTCATCACAGGCTTGTCACTTCCTTCCGTCCAGCCCATTTTCAGAGTGTGTTGCTTGAGGAGGGCTATTAGTAACGTAAAGGCTGCTTGAAACCCTGGCCATTCCCACTTTTCTACTTGCTGGAGATGTTGCAGGGTCTTTAAAGTCTAAAAATTCAGACTTCTGAACAGCTTCTTTCCAACTGTGGTCAGACCTCAGAATCAATCACTTCTTTCACACACCCTCCCCAGCCATGCTGCACGTTCTTGTGTTTTTAATTCTCTCTCTGTAATTGTCACTTTAGCATTTCTTTTTGCACAATTTTGCTGTCCATGCTTATCATTGTGTTTATTTTTAATATTTATTATTACTGTGTATACTATTTATTTGGTGAGCTTTATGCGCACAAGGAATTTCATTGCACTCTGGATTCATACATTATTAAAATCTAATCGGGTGCTAGGCTGTGTGAGAACATGTTAAAAGCAGTTTGTGCTTCATGGAAGAGTTGTCTTCAATGATGCTTTTTTGAAGCAGTCACCGATAAGTACAGGACTCTTTAGTCCTGCTTCCTGTCAAAAGAGCCAAAAGTGTAACAAAATTGAAGTCCAGGTAGTTGTGAATGGCAGAGTTGTACACTCCACTTCTATTTGTTTCTCTGCTCTATAAGATTGTGCAAGTCTTGCTCTGTTTAAATTCCCAAAATGCAATTCTTCTGGCTTCTCCATGTTAAGTTCCATCTGTCATTCCATGGTCCATGTTCCCAGTTGACTTAGGTGCCATCTGCAAACTTACTAACTGCATTCTCACCCATATCATTAATGTAGATGTTGAGAAATGGTTGACACACCACTGATCCCTGAAATAGTCCACCAGTCAAAAGTCTCCAATATAAAGAAAACAACCCTCTGCTACCACACTATATTCTGACCACAAAGTCAATATTGGATCCAGTTGGCTAAATCACTCTGGAGCCCGTGCTATCTGATTTTCTCCACTAGCCTACAATGGGGGAACTTGTCAAAGGCCTTGTTAAATTACATGGACAATGTCTGTGCACTGCCCTCATAAAACCCCCTTTTAAAAAAAAACTCAAATCTGATTCACAGGACATGATTCCCCCATGCACGAATCCATGCTCACTTTCCCAAAACAGTCTTTCCAGTCAGAGGTAGGTCCTGTTTCTCAGAGTCCTGACCAGTAATTTCCCATCACTGATGTTAAGCTCACTAGCCTGTAGTTCCCTGCCTTGTCCTTGTGGCCTTTCTTAAATAAAGGCACAACAGTTGCCACCCTCCAATCTCCTGGCCCTCGCCTGTGGCTAATGATGATCTGGATATCTTTCTCAGCTTCCCACAATGTCCATATATGTAGGCGAAGTCCATCGGTCATGGTGAATGTGGGGATGTACAGAGGTCAGGTTGCTGGAGCTTTGAGACAGCAGGTTTATGAGCTGCACCACACTGCCATCTCTCAGTGGGTCAAATAGACTCCTTCCATGCTATGACTATTTTGAAACTTGGTAATTTATCAAAATGTTTGTTTTTCCCCTGTGGTTTATCTTGACGTTGGACATATTGAAGTGGCTTCCTTTTGGAAAGTGCTCTTGTAATTATTGTCTTCGATGTGCTGCTTTGTTAGTGTGTTTGCTGTAATTAGCCTCTGGCTCACAGGCTGTAGGCAGTGTGATGATCAAAGTAACTAGATATAGTTGTTATCTTGGTGATCCATAAAAGATTAATCTTCCTTCAATTGAAGCATTTTTGATCATTTGAACATATTGATCTTCTATGTGACACTAATAATTCAACAATTGTATTTTTTCTAATTTTTGATGATGGTAATTTAAAGCTTCTGTTGTACACTTGCCATTGGATTTTCTTTTAAGTATTTCTACATTTTATCCAAGATTCATACTTAGTCTTTCATCCTTCTGTTTCTTAATACAATTAAATACCTAGTTCCAATACAGGGGATCTCATCCAAGAGAGACTGAACTGTAGAAAACTCCAATGCATTGTGCAAAATATTTGTAAGATCTGTTTATTGCTAGTGTCCATTCTGCATCGTGGATTGTAACCATACTCTGTTGGTTCTGGGGAGAATGCATATTTGGAAGTATTACAGAAGGGAACTGGGTCCCTACTGGTAGAACGTGGAGCAGTGCAGCACAATTTTAGACTCTTTGGGTCACAAAGTCTGGCCGAGCACAATGCAAATTAAACACTATGTCTTCTGCATGCACATGATCCTTGCCACTTCATTCACTGCATATTTATATGTCTGTCTCGAAGCCCCTTAAATGCCATTATTGTATCTGCTTCCACCACAACCCCTGTCAGCCTGTTCCAGGAACCTACCACTCTCTGTAAAATGTAAGCTTGTCCCACACATCACCCCTCTTAACTTAAATGCATGTCTTCTCACATTTGACACAAATGTGTAAAAGCTGAAGACTTAAGCACAAGTGATTCTGCAGTTGCTTGAAATCCGGAACAACACACACAATTAATCAGTTCTGATGAGGGGTCTCAGCCAAAAACGTTGGCTCTTTATTCTTCTCCATTGATGTTCCATGACCTGCTGAGTTCATCCAGCAATTTGTGTGTTATGCTGAATACTTGATGACAATGCAGACTGGCAGCAAGAAATTGGTAGCACGTCCCATTTCAGAGAGAATTAGTGAAAGGCAAGGCCAGTTCACACTAGTGTTCACAGTATGAAGGGGCCAAAATGGTGGTAGTATTTAGGGGTGGGGAATATCCCAGAGAGGACTCATGGAATTTGGGTATTTGTACACTGTGTTGTGTGACCTCGGTGGAATATGCTAATATCAATAGATATTTGCATAACATGACCAAAGAACTTTTTTTAATTAAGATTTGAGTGAAACTTTTTGGACTCGAGGGACAATTTATTTGATCTTTTTGTTTTCTCATTAGTGAAGCAGAGGCATCAGGTTTTAATTTGACGCACATTATCCTAAACGTTGTGAATCATTAATAAAACAGCAGCTTTAGAAACTTAATTGACATTCTTCGGCCCATTAAGTGCCGCGATTAAATAACATATTAAAGCCAGTACTGCTGAGGGATTGACATTCTCATTTTGCTTAAAAAGTAGTACATTCTTGAGTGCAGTTAGCTGATTGCAACAATTGTGCTTTACCATAGATAAGGGAAGGTTTTTGCCTCATTCACTCCAGAACCTTATCATAATGAGAAAAGGCCACAAGGTTCATTCAGCCCATTCTATCCAATGGGCCATGCATAATTTCCAGTTGCAGAACTTCTCCCTGGTTTACTTAATCTTGAGGGGAAACACAAACATCATTTTCTACATAGATAATCAGAATTAAAAGATGAATTGATGGAAAATTTTGTTAATTCTCTAAATATGCAAAGTATTTAAGGGAGCAAGAGGCTAACATTTCTACTGCTTAAAATAGAAACCTTGGAACAGAGGGTGTCATTTAATTCTTAAGGCTCATATTTAAATCACAGCTCATCTGTTTCTCAATTCCTTCTTTGTTCTATGTCACTTAATATCCTTACTATGCCATTAAGATGCTTGATCTTTTCAAAGTTCAAATTATGCACGTACAACCTAAAGATTTGCCTTCTTAAAGTTGCCACAAAACAAAGGAACCCAAAAGAACCAATTTTTTTTTTAAAAGCCATGGAACACTCAATGTGTAGAGAGAGAAAAAAACAAATCATGCAAACAATGAAAGGGAGCATTCAGAACAAAAGTGAGTCCACAGGCTTGAAGCCAGGCATCAGGCACTAACAGTCTTTTTAATAGAGAATTCAAGATTTCTATTTGGGATATGGGAGAAAACAGGAGCAAACACACACAGTCACAGGGAAACACCACCTGAGATCAGCACCAAACCTGTCATGCAGTTGCAACACTGTGCTACCCAAATAATGTCAATGGTTGGTCATTCAAACATATTGCATTAAGCTGGAATGTCTGATTTAGAATTTCCAAATTATTGAAAGAATTTGTTGATTAATGTTGAAAATAATCTACATATGTTATGAGTTTTGCATTGAGAAAGTGCTTATTTAAAAAGATGATTAACCAATGGAACATCTGGTAGAGTAACACATACAGAATGTTAGAGGAAGTCAGTAGGCCAGGCAGCTTCTGTGCTGAGTTCCTCCAGCAGGTTGTGTGTGGTGCCTGGATTGCCAGCATTTTCAGATTTTCTCTTGTTTGTGATTGAAAATCTGGCTGTCCCAGATTTAAAGGGAACTCATGACCTCCCTTTGCTGTAAGCAGATTTAGTTAGGAGTCAAAAGAAATTTAAGCCCAGACTTTTGAATTTCTGGTTTGACATATTTGTAAGTCAAATATGATGACAGAATATAGTATTAATGGTAAGACTCTTGGCAATGTGGAGGATCAGAGGGGTCTTGGGGGTCCGAGTCCATAGGACACTCAAAGCTGCCACGCAGGTTGACTCTGTGGTTAAGAAGGCATACGGTGCACTGGCCTTCATCAATTGTGGAATTGAGTTTAAGAGCCAAGAGGAAATGTTGCAGCTATGTAGGACTCTGGTCCGACTCCTCTGTGCTCAGTTCTGGTCACCTCACTACAGGAAGCATGTGGAAACCATAGAAAGGGTGCTGAGGAGATTTACCATTTGCCTGGTTTGGGGAGGATGCCTTATGAGAATAGGTTGAGTGAACTCGGCCTTTTTTCCTTGGAGAGACAGAGGATGAGAGGTGACCTGATAGAGGTGTACAAGATGATGAGAGGCATTGATCATGTGGATAGTCTGAGGCTTTTTCCCAGAGCTGAAGTGGCTAGCACGAGAGGGCACAGTTTTAAGGTGCTTGGAAGTAGGTACAGAGGAGATGTCGGGGTAAGTTTTTTACGCAGAGAGTGGTGAATGCGTGGAATAGGCTGCCGGCGACAGTGTGGTGGAGGTGGAGATGATAGGGTCTTTTAAGAGACTCCTGAACAGTACATGGAGCTCAGAAAAATAGAGGGCTCTGGGTAACCCTAGGTAATTTCTAAGGTAAGGACATGTTCGGTACAGATTTGTGGACTGAAGGGCCTGTATTGTGCTGTAGATTTTCTGTGTTTCTAGTATGCTGTATTGTGAAAGATTGGTCTGGCTTATCAGTCCAGCTTTACAGAGCAATAATATCCCTGACTTTGCCTTGAGGAATGGGTTTAAGTGTTTGCATTGGTGAGCATCTCTGTGAGTTATTGTCTGAATTATTGTCAGTGCACCCTGCAACATTCTAGGTATTCCTAGAGGCAGTTGGAACATACCTTCACAAGAAACTTTCCCCAGATGCAGTGAGCCTCTCTTTCCTGACCAATGGAAAGGATACACTGAGAATCCCAAGGCTAAATTGAACTTCTCAAATTTAAGGAGGACCATTTTTTAAAAAGTAATTTAACAAAAAATTGCTAATTCAACAGAGCTCAATTTTTTCTACGCAACACACACAAAATGCTGGAGGAACTCAGCAGCGTCTATGGCAGTTGACTTTTTGGCTGAGACCCTTTATCAGAGGTGCTTTTTTTTTGCCTGCTGTAGTAAATAAGGGTTCTATTCAATGCATTAATTAAAATGATATACAGGCAGTCCCCGAGTTACGAAAGTCGGACTTACGAACAACTTGTACTTACGAACCGAGGAAGGAGAACACCGTCCACCATTTTAAGTCGTTGCTGTTGACACTGTGTTGAGTGTGTAACTTTGTATCCGGCCTTAAATTTTTCTTAGCAAGATTCACCCTGACCCCACCCCCCTTTTCCAGTCAGCACCGCCCCCATTTGTCCCATTTAACCTGTCTCAGTGTGGTGGACTTTAGGACCCAGCGGAGCTTGAGATCTGCCGCTCACGGTGTTTCTGTTCTGTTGATGGAAAACGATCACGATTGAAAATAAAGTGGAAATAATTAAGCAATTGGAAAACGGTAAAATGCCATTGGTAATTGGAAAAGTATTAGGCTGCAGTCAGTTAACGATTGGAACAATTTTGAAGGGTAATGTGAGAATAATGGAGCATGTGAAAGGCCCTGCCCCAATGAAAGCTACAATTATTACTAAGCAACACAGTGGTTTAATTATTGAAATGCATACATCTCTTAAGTGTTTTATATGCATGGAAAGGTAAAATATATACTAAGACAAATGTTTGACTAACTGATGCTAAATAATACTGGATGTACCTGTTCTGACTTGAATGCCAATCCGACTTAAAGACGGTCTCAGGAATGGAACTCGTTCGTAACCCAGGGCCTGCCTGTATTTCCCCAAAATAGTGGCAAATAATTGTTATCTGTATAATTTTACACCATGAGGCAATAACATTATTGTGTTTTCATATTGATGAAGGAGATGATTTTCGAATCAGAAGCTCCATCTAGCATAAAGTAAGATGCTGACGTCATATATGTTTTGGATCAGCTTTAGCCATTGGCCAAGAAGGGGACCAATTTGATAGCTAGGAAACAACAGTTTGTGGCTTGTATATGAAATCTCATATATGCATCTGGTTATGTTCACAGTGTCACTTTGCAATGAAAGCTCACGTCAGTATGTCCCACTAATTTCCAAGACTACTTCAATAATATATTAAAGCTTTTGATTTCTCCAAGGATGCTGGACTTTATCATAAATCAAGAAAAGTCAGTGCATCATCTGCCCTTCATTTTCACCCAGCTTACAAATAACCTTGGGCAGTGTGCGGCAGTGAGAAATGTAGTACTCACGATTTGTGGCAAGTTGTTCACCTTTTCTTCATTCAGTCGAACCAAAATGTAGATTGTGTATTTCTGGAGGACATTGGGGTCAAACTTTGGAAGTCAATAAACATCATAATCATTGTTAGATTCAGTGCCATCAGCAGAACCTAATATTATTAAGAGCACCGGCATTTAAATTACTAATAAGATGACGAAGTGTTGTTGGTAAGTTACATTCCAGTTTTTATTTCCTTTGGGCATTAACTGATTTACTTGTAGATGAAGAAAAATGCAACCACTTCCCTTTACTTTTGGTTTTAAAAAGGTCACAGTTAATACAAATATGTAGCAGTTGCAATTATAATCAGTTTAATAATCTTGTCTAATTAATTGGCTTGCTCTGCACACGTGACTGTTCATGTTTAAATAATTCATCTTGGCAGTAAAGGATTTAGAAAAAAACACAGATTGTAATGTGATTGAGGATAGAGGTTATAAATAATAGTGTTCTAAAGCTTATTAGAGTAACAATCACTGGCTAATGTCTATCCTGACAAAGCTGTAACATGCTGTTAAGTGTAAAAAGGGGAACAGTTCATTAAAGCTCTCATGCTTAGTAACCGTCTGGTGTTCTAGATGTGCAGTGCCTGGTTATTTGAGTTGTGTGAATACAGGTTATGATGACACCTAGTGATGATTGATTAATAATATTACTAAGTCAGCTGCTCACGCTCTTTTCCCATTTTCCATAGTTCATAGAATCATGTTGTAATTAAGGACTGACAAAAATTCTTGAACAATTTTTATTAAGTTCATTCCTGGGTGAAGATTAATATTTATTACACATCCCTAATTACCTTCAAGAAGTGGTAAGCCACCTCCTGGAGCTGCAGCCCTAGGAGTAAGGAATGAAAAGTAAGAAGTTTCAGGAGTTTGTTCCCAACAAAGTGAAGAAATAGCAGCATGTTTCCAAATTGGCTTGCTGTCATATGACATGGAGGTAAATATCTAGGGTCTTCTGCTGACGTTGCCACTCTAGGTAATAGAGGCAAGCTCAGTCAAAGAAGCCTTAGTGAGATGGTGCTCAGCATTTTTAAACGATGCATTCTGCTGTCATGCGGCACTTGCAGTGATTGTCTATTGCAGTAGGTGGGCTGCCAATTAAACCTCATGAGTGTTGCTGGAAATGGAGCCATTCAGGTAGATGGAAAGTTTTCAGTGGTACTCCTGATCTGCGCCTTGCATATAACACAATAGCTTTAAGAAGTCCGTGAGTGAGTCTTTTGCTGCAGAATATGCAGCCTCTGATCCACCCTTTTAGGTACAATATTTTCATTTTATTTTTCATTCATGAGGATATCACTGATAAGGCTGGCGTTTCTTGCCCACTACTAATGACCTTTGAGATGGGAATAGGAGCTGTTTTCTTGAACTGCTGTGTCCTGGTGAAGTTACTCCTATGATATAGTCAGTTTGCTCACCGTCATATATTGAGTGGATATGGCAGATCTTAGAACTTCACTTGGTCCATTGGTTGTGGAAGCATCTATCTCTGGCTGTAGAATGCTACTTCTAATACATGTTAGAAAGGCAGCTTCAACACTTACACACAAAATGCAGTAGGGACTCAGCAGGTTAGACAGCAACTATGGAAATGAGTAGTTAATGTTTCTGGCCAAGAACCTTCTTCAGGACTGAGAAGGAAGGAGGAAGATGCCAGAGGCTTCAGCATTTCCTTTAGCACATCTTATTAAATCAGGATTGGTCTGTGACTTGAAGTAATGATAAAGCTCACGAGGTTGGAGATTGTGCTTGAATATTGATCCACTATGTTAATATCCAAAAACCCTTCCGGATGCTGAGCTTTTAGTTGTCAGATCTGTTCTGAATTCAGCTCTTTTTTAATTTAAAGGTAGTGAGGAACATATTATGAAAAAGGAGATTGTGCATTGCTTAATGTAACCATGAATGGAATAGCTTTATGAAGGGAGATTGGTGTGAATGAGATCAGGCAGGGTTTCCTTTTTACTAGTTTCAGCACCACTTGCCTGGCATCTGTTCTCTGGGACTCTGGCCTGGATGAGTTGGGCCAACGGGCCTGTTTTTCTGTACTCTATGACACAGCAGTGAGAATGCATCTGAGTCACTTGATGAAGGATGTTGGAGTGTTCTTTCAGTATTCAATGCCTTGGTGATGTTCAATCTGAAGAAATGCCATTATATCTGCTGAATTTTTTTCTTTCCTATTTTTATGACTTTGTGGCATTTGGGATCAATTTTCACTCCCAGGAAGAAAACTTCCTAGATGTACAATATGTACACTCATCCCTTCAGTAATGTTTGGAATGAGTACATCCAGAGATGTCTAGTTGAAACAGAACAGAAATTGTGAGATATATGTTGTAATGCCGACAGTTTCATAGGTCTGGTGTTATTAGTGGAGAAAATGAATGAGATACAGTTAATGTTTTAGAACTCATAAAGGCCATGTACCTGCACTGTCTGTCTGTCTGTCTGTCTGTCTGTCTGTCTCTCTCCCTCTCCCTCTCTCTCTCCCTCTCCCTCTCCCTCCCCCTCCCCCTCCCCCTCTCTGGGCCAGTGGCACTTGAAGTGGATAAATATACTTTCTAAATAGGATATACCTGAGCCTGTGGAGAAGAGTAAGGAGGAAATTGTGGAATCTTTGGCTGATCCATTCTGATACCATTGATATTTGTCCTTTTCAAACTGCTTTCACCATGCTATGAACTGCATTGTTTTCCATAGCCATGATAAACTTTATGAAATACTGGTGGTGATTTCCTAGATGTTTCCCTAATTAATTCTTGCTACAATTTCCCGACATACTCCAAAACAATGGCCACTGGAAACACACTGATCAAAAATATTCTCCTGAACATTTTTCATAAATTCCCCCTTTTTGTTCTTTACATTTTTGCATTACCAGTCAATTTGTGGACTGTAGGAGCTTCCAATGATCACTTCGGCTTTCGCACATCTCTCCAATTTACTTGCCTTGCTAATTTGTTCCTCAGTGTCCTTTCCATTTGTTATTGGCCTATAAAATAGTTCTGACAATGTAGCTAAGGCTCTGTTGTTTTTTATTAATTCACTTCTGTCCTTCATCATTCTAGCTCATCCTCTCACTCCAACACGGCAATAATCTTTTTAACCAATGATGCCACTCCCCTCCTCTCTTCCCTTCCCTTTCATTCTTGAACATCTTGTGCCCAGAAATATTTACCGTTTCACTTTTCTTAGCCAGAGTCTTTGTATTTGCCATGAAGTCATAATCCCTTGTGGTCCATTCAGTTTTATTCTTACTGTTTCTGATAACACCTGATACTGTACAGCTGAATGCATTTGAACATCAATGTATTATGTGGGTCACCTATATCTGAGAATTTACCTGCAGTACGACCAATTTCTCTTTCTAAGTAACAGTTGTGAACTAAACGCTTTAAATAATTCATAATCACCACTGTTGAAGTGTATTTTTGATGCAGATTTATTTAATTAAATGAAATTTAAATTGCCAGATGCCATTGAGGAATTTTAATTCCCATCTGATCATGAGTTTGGACCTCCGGATTTCTGCACCAACAAATTTATAATCCGACTCATCCGATTATATTTCAATCTTGGAACACTTAAATATCCATCAGGTCCAACAAATCTATCAAATAAAGTCACTAACTGCCTCACCAACTCCCTTATCTTCATGTGACCTACCATTAACTCCTAAGTGCTGACCCCTTTCAGCACCTGAAGGAAAGTGAATTTACCAGTTAACATACAAGAAGTTGCAGAGGTTGTTCATTGCTTTAAATAGTTATTCTGCACCATGTCATTTTCAGTGCTCAAATGTCAACACAACTACTTCAAAGGCAAGACAGAGACTGATTGCTCCATTTGTGAAGGTCAAGTTAGGAGTATGTACATGTAAGTTCTGCTAGATGCACGACCTTAGCTCTTTAGTTGTCTCCACAGCACTTCTCCATACAGGGGCAGCATGCTGTAAACACCAACAAATCCACGTTTCTATCCACATCACACAGTGTCAGCATCATTGCTGTGAATGGGTTTATGGAATTCCTATCAATCACCATTCCCATCAAATCAAGATGAGAGGCTGTTCAAGGAGAAGACCCACCATTCCTTTAAGAGCATTTAGGGAGACGAGACAGGGAATATAGAAGGGAAAAAGCTTTCTATTGATTGGCATCTGGTTTACACATGTATTACTGAAAGGACTGTTTTCTGGAGAACAGTCAAAAATAGAGAAAATTAAGTGACAAAAAGTATACTTTTGCCCTGAGCATGAATGTCACTTTTTTTTTGGAAAATGCCTTGTGCTGCAGGGTTATTAGTTATGTGAGCTTCAGCTTTAGCACATTCACCTCCAAATGAACCAAACTTTAACACAGCCATTCAAGGTGAAGAACAATGAGGGCAGGTCTTGCAAAGGAAATGTCAGTATGCACAGTGGGGAGGAGGATCACTAAATGGCAACGAGGATGGGAGTCTAACCCTGATACCTAAATGCCCTATGTATTTATCACTCTGTACAAATGCACATTCCTGCATTTGGAAGGAAGGAACACTGCCAGGGGTCCTAGGTGGTAGCCAGCACACAAAGCATTGCCTTGAAATTGGAGCGCACAGCACTTTTCAGTGTTAAAATTGTGCGTGAAGTCTGCTTTGTTCTTGTCTGAATCTGGATGGTGATGCCCATTTCCTGTTGGAGTCCTGCCCAGTGTGAAATTGAATTGGTCACTTAGTGTTTCAAGGTTTTAAGTACAACTAATGGTGTTATTAAGGTACATGTTTCTTATCTGCCATTGCCAGCACAATTGGAGCACGAGGCTACAACCTGTGACTTTGCTGTTAAATTTTAATTTGGGAGTGCATCACACTACTCTGTTTTGATTTGTTCTGAATGGTCCATGAACACTACCTCGTTATTCCTGTTTTCCTCTATGTATTTACTTCTGTAACTTATGGTAATATGTATGTCTTGCTGCTTCTGCTGCTGCAAAACAAAACATTTCTCATCATATTTCATGATAATAAATGTAACTCTGAATTTGATTTAAAAAGAGATTCTGCTGACATTGGATAACCAGACTGGGCGGCCTCGGAATCCACTGCTGGCTGCTTAGGTATCTTCCAAAGTTCACAGAGCATGTCACACACTTTCTCTGGCATTTTGCTGCTGAGCTACCATTGCTTTGTCCCCTCAGTGGTGATGCCACTGGCTGCATTCTGTTACCCATCACTATGGCAATGGTTATTTACACTGCATAGGCTGAGGACTTTGGACAAGTTAGTATAGTCGCGTCTATCTGAGAAGAGTCAACTGCACATCATACCAACACCCTCTCAGATGATCAGTGTATTTATTTTCAAGGCTATTGTCGCTGATCTTTAGCTACATCCTTGTATCTGGATCACCATGAACCTCAGCTTAGTTGCAGTTGGATATTTCTGAACGGTCGTAGGTTGTTCTCTGCTGCCATCTGTAATTTGCTGTCATTGTATTTGCAGAGATGTGATTTCAGTCAGGAAAAGCTGGCATCTCAGCAATGGTGTTTCCAAACTTTACTGGTTTCCTAAGAGTGCAGACGCCTGGGAAATGCCCTGAAGTGCCCCCTCATTAATAACCTGGACGTTTTTAATGAACAGGAACAATTTTGTTCCTTTGGTATCTGGCTGATGGTGGTTCACCAGATTTTCTGCCTCATAATTGCCTTGGTTCCTGGAGTACTCGTGATGTCTGTAGTTATGGAGAATGAGATGCAAGGCTCTTGCACTATCCAGAGGGTTTGCTCAAGGTGGGTGACTGGTACCCTCTACTTCCCTGGCTGCTCACATTAAGTTGCTCTGCTATGACAGGTGCAGAATGACTCCAGCACGAGAACCACACAGGCACAGCAATCAATGCAGAAAGTGCCTTTAGTTTTCCAGACATCCCAACTTCTGCCACCAGTCTGGATGTGCCCTGCAGCAGCCATGTTGATTGACTTCACCACTGTACCACATTGACATACAATTCAGTCATTGAGAGACAGCAGTGTTCTCTGGGATAGCAAAACTTGCGGAAACAAAAGAATCGTGGTAAGGAGACGGTGGGCGCACTGAATACCAAATAGCTCACCTCCCAACAGAGTGTAGAGGAATGCAGAAGTTGCAAAGACATTTGAGAAGAGCTTCTGGTGACAAACCTGAATGATTAATTATATGGACAAAGTGACCCTCTCCGTGGTGCAGTAAAAAAATCATAGATCACTCAAACTGTGGAAGCACTTGTGATACATTATAATTCCTCCCATCCTCCTCTGCAAGCCCACCTGAAGGGGCTTGTTGCAGAATCTTTTTTTGTTCACAAGCAGTAATCAGTGTAAAGGGCATTTTCCACTATATAAAATCTACTTTGCTCAGATCATTTCTTCCCTGTTGGTTGAAATCTTGTTCCAACTCAACTCTCAACTGAGGCTGCTCCCAGCATCAATTATGTCCAGCATCATTGTAACCAATGCAGCTGAGTGTGATGTACTTAACAAAAACTGGACCAGGTTGACACTCCATGGGTAGGGAGAATAACCTTTTAAGCCCCTTAATTCCACAGTCTTTCACCAAATGAGAAATCGCATGTGAAGCTCCAGCTGAGATTCATTTTAAGCTACTTGGCTGTTTTAAGGGAGACAGTTGTTGATCAGCTGTAGCTGCACAGGCATTGTCACTCACTTCTCAGTGGTTCAGCCTGCTCAATGTAAGGTCAATCTTCTTGGCAACCCATCTATTTCAACCTCCCTCTACATAGTTTGGCTGCTAAAGAAGGGGGCGCAGAGAAGCAAATTTTCCATCTTATGGGACCATCCACAGTGGTGCCCATAACAACTAAAGTAAACAGCAAGCAGGGGAGAAAAGTCAAGCAACACCCACAAAATGCTGGAGGAACTCAGCAGGCCAGGAGGCATCTGTGGAATAGAGTAAACAGTCGATGTTTCGGGCTGAGACCCTTCATCATCCATAGATGCTGCCTGGCCTACTGATTTTCCTCCAGCATTTTGTGTGTGTGTGTGTGTGTGTTGCTTGGATTTCCAGCATCTGCAGATATTTTATGGTAGGAATTAACCTCACTTTCTGTTAGTGTGCAGTCAGTACCTGAACAACATGGTGTCATGTCCCCGTGCTTCACAATCGTGAGGTGAAGCTGTAATCTCTCAGAGGAAGTATCACTTTAATCAGGAATAGCAGGAGCACATTCATATGGACCTTATATTAGCAACCTTCATAGGTAATTCCGCAATGAAGAGTGTTAATTACTTGCCCAAGAAATACAGTGCATTTCAGCAGCGCTAGTATGTACCAAAACTTTCTAAACATCCTGGTTGCCCTTATAAATGCAACCTTCTGAATAGGTTTGGAAGTTCTATGTCACCGTGTCCTCAGTACAGCTACAGTCTGGAAGTGTTCGTAGCTTCCAGAGAGCAAGTCATGGTCCACTGGCTCAGGACTGTTTCCTCCAAATCGATGCAGATAGAATTTTCCATATCCCTCTTTTCCCTGCTTTGGATGAGGCAAGCCTAACAAATTCTCATCACCTGACTCTGCACCTCTATCAAACATCAAAAAAGCATCAAAATGATGTTCCTCTTTCTGACTACTCCAAGCAGTAATCATAGGTAGAATCCCCTCCTGCAAAACCTGGCCCCAGGTTTCTTGTACCACTTTCCAACTATTATTCAATAATTCATCTGCCTTTGATATGCACCTAACTAACCTAACCTCTCGGTGCTGCTCTTTGAAAGAGACAGTGTATGTGCTTGTAGCTTCATGTCTTATCTGCTCATTTGTCTGAAGATGCAGGATTCTTCAAGGAATTTCTGGCCAATTTTGCAGCTGTTTTGGTAGTTGATCCAATCATTAAACCCAGTGCCCATTCCATGCACCAAATATTGATAGAACCCAGTTCAAAGTGCATGTCCTTGTACTTTCTTTGTTGCTTTGACTGTCTTCTATTTGTGGATTAATGTTTCCTTGATATTAATATTAAGACACAAAAGAACCTTTGATATACCTATGTAGGAAGACCCTCCTGTTTTCTTAATATTCACTGTCCTTGGCCAGGGGATCTTGCCTTGTTTTTTGCTAAGCTTGGCTTTCAACACTGCAGCTGACAGTTCTAAACATCAAAATGTGATTTTTGAATAAGGTAAGCTTATGACTGATGGTCGCATTCCAGAAAAATCCATTCTCCGTAGAAGTTGAACAAATCTGGCAATCCAACACAGCCTTGCCTTATGCCTTGTTTAATACATGCCCATAGTGATAGCTCATTTTCTACCCTGACTGCCACTTTCTGTTTACCGTACAAGTTCCTTATTATCTGCACATTCTTCCGTCCCAGATTGCACTTGTTCAGCACCTTGAATACTTACTTCTGTCTTGCTTTATCAAAAGCCTTTTCATTGTCAATAAAGCATAAGTAGATGGTCTTTTGTGCCTCAATGCATCTCTTTGTGATGTTTCTCATCACAAATATTCCTTCCCTTGTTCCTGAGCCTTTACGAAAACCAAACTGCGTTTCTCCAATCTCATCGCTGATTGTACCTTACATTCTGCTAAACATTACCTTCAACAGTAGCTTAACGCAGTGAGACATTATGTTTATTGTCCTGTGTTTGTTATATCTTATCGTCCTTGGCTTTTTTGGTAAGGCGATAAGTACAGATTTGAGACCATTGGGAATGCGACCATCAGGAGACAGGTATTCTAATCGGAGGCCAGAAGTTGGATAACATCAGGTATGCGGAGGACACTGCATTGTTAGCTGACAGCGAATGTGAACTGCAAATTAAGCTGAATACAATGAATGAGAAAAGCCTTGACTACGGACTTGAAATCAACCCTATGAAAACAAAATCGATGGTGGAAAGCAAAACAAGCACTGAAGGCTCATTCATGATGGTATCATTACAAGTGAATGGACAAGACATTGAACAGATGCGAAAGTTTGAATATCTTGGCAGTTGTCTAACATGACGGGAAATGAGAAGTTGAGGTCAGAAGGAGAATAGGTATCGCTAAGACCCAGTTCATGAAGCTAAAAGATCTACCATACAATCGGAAGGTAGACATCCCAAGTAGAATCGGCTTCCTCGAGTGTTACGTGTGGTCAGTACTGAGGTATGGATCAGAAACGTGGACCCCTGAAGAAGGATGAAATGAAATGAATTAATGCTGTTGAAATGTGGTGCTATTGTCGAATGTTGAAGATCAGCTGGGTACAAAAAGTTTCAAATGAGAGGGTTTTGTCCGAAGTTTATAGACCACGGACATTGCTGGAGAAGATTATGAAGTTAAAAGGTGCTTATTGTGGACATATTGTAGAGAGATAATGTCTTGTCGGACTTACGATGTGGCAAGGTGGAGGGAAAGAAAGGAAGAGGAAGGCAAAGAATAACGTGGCTAGCTAACATCAAGGATTGGACCAAGCTGGACAAGACTAGAGATGTTGTGGACAAATGTCGGGACAGAGTGGCGTGGAGGGAAATCGTCCACCAACTGGAAATTCCAGATGTGCCCTAATGACGATGACGAAGCTTATGACTATTGTGTTTTGTTTAGCTTCTGGTTATAAATGAGAGTCGGTCTTCAGTTCTCAATATAAATGACAAGCAGTAATCAGTTTGAAGTTAAACCAAAGCATTGTGTCGATAGAGCAGCTTTGCAAACAAGCATTGTCTGTAGAACAGGACACCAGTCACAGCACCTGGTCTATTGCTGAAGAGGCGTAATGTACGATAATGGGTTATTTAATTCAGCTTGTTTCAAAACAGAGCACTGGCTGCATTGCTTAATTCAAAGAAACTTGCAGACTACTCGTATATTATTTAACATAGTAAATTGAAAAATTTGTATACGAATGGAGTCAGCTTTATAGCATTAATTTTGTGTACTTGAGAACTCTGTCTCCGGGTGCTTTTAGATCGTTTGTGTTAAAAGGTAACTGAAAAAATACCATGTGTGTAAAGTCACAGAAGTAACAGAAAGACAGTATAGATGTAGAGAGTAGTTCAGGTTTTCTCGGCAAGGGGTAAGGAATAGCAAGAATCATGACAGATTCCTGCGGCACACGTCTGGTTCATCTGCAGCTTGAGGATATGTCCTTTTAGTTGACAGGGATTGTGCCTGTTTTTTTGGAAATAATTTGGTGTTTTAGAAATTAATTGTAAGATAGAAATCCTCTGTGAATTTTAATGATTGTTTGGTTTTAAGTGTGTATCACTGAAAATCAACAAACTGCATTTAAATTACTTTGGAGTATGTTCTCCTTGGTGGGGTTGGGGGGGGGGGGGTGACTCACCACGTAAATAGTGTGATTTGCAACTGAACTTGCCAGGGAGAATAAACAGGAAAGTCAGAATCAGGTATATGATCACTGGCATGCGTCGTGAAATCTGTTAACTTAGCAGCAGCAGTTCAATGCAATACATAATATAGAAGAAGAAAAATAAATAAATTACAGTGCACGTATATTGAATAGATTAAAAATCATGCAAAAAACAGAAAGAATATATATTTAAAAAAGTGAGGTAAGGTCCAAGGGTTCAATGTCCATTTAGGAATTGAATGGTAGAAGGGAAGAAGCTGTTCCTGAATCACTGAGTGTGTGCCTTCAGGTTTCTGTACCTCCTGCCTGTGGTAACAGTGAGAAAAGAGCACAGCCTGGGTGCTGGAGATCCTTAATAATGGACTCTGCCTTTCTGAGACACTGCTCCTTGAAGATGCCCTGTAGGCTGGTACCCAAGATGGAGCTGACTAGATTTTCAACCCTCTGCAGCTTCTTTCGGTCCTGTGCAGTAGCCCCCCCCCCATACCAGACAGTGATGCAGCCTGTCAGAATGCTCTCCATGGTACATCTATAGAAGTTTTTGAGTATTTTTGTTGACATACCAAATCTCTTCAAACTCCTAATGAAGTATAGTCGCTGTCTTGCCTTCCTTATAACTACATCAATATGTTGGGACCAGGTCTCAGAGATCTTGACACCCAGGAACTTGAAACTGCTCACTCCCTCTATGAGGATTGGTATGTGTTCCTTTGTCTTACCCTTCCTGAAGTCCACAGTCAACTCTTTCATCTTACTGACGTTGAGTACCAGGTTGTTGCTGCAGCACCACTCCACTAGTTGGCGTATCTTGCTCCTGTACGCCCTCTTGTCATCACCTGAGATTCTACCAACAATGGTTGTATCATCAGCATATTTATAGATAGTATTTGAACTATGCCTAGCCACACAGTCATGTGTATACAGAGAATAGAACAGTGGGCTAAGCACACACCCCTGAGGTGCACCACTGTTGATCGTCAGCAAGGAGGAGATGTTATCACCAATCTGCACAGACTGTGGTCTTCTGCTTAGGAAGTCAAGGATCCAATTGCAGAGGGAGGTACAGAGGCCCAGGTTCTGCAACTTCTCAATCAGGACTGTGGGAATGATGGTATTTAATGCTGAGCTATAGTTGATGAACAGAACCTGACATAGGCGTTTCTGTTGTCCTTGTGGTCTAAAGCCGTGTGGAGATCCATTGAGGTTGCATCTGCCGTTGACCTATTGTGGCAATAAGCAAATTGCAATGGGTCCAGGTCCTTGCTCAGGCAGGAGTTCCGTCTAGTCATGACCAACTTCTCAAAGCATTCCATCACTGCAGATGCGAGTGCTACTGGGCAATAGTCATTAAGACAGCTCACATTATTCTTCTTAGGCACTGGTATAATTGTTACCTTTTTGAAGCAAGTGGGAACTTCTGCCTGTAGCAGTGAGAGATTAAAAATGTCCTTGAATACTTCTGCCAGTTGGTTGGCACAGGTTTTCAGAGCCTTACCAGGTACTCCATTGGGACCTTCCGCCTTGTGAAGGTTCACTCTCTTTAAAATCAACCTAACATTGGACTCTGAGACTGAGATCAAGGGTATTCAGGTGCAGCAGGGATCTTCACAGCTGTAATTATAATCTCCCTTTCAAAGCGGGCATAGAAGGCATTGAGTTTATCTGGTAGTGAAGCATCGCTGCCATTCAGGGTTTCGCTTTATAGGAAGTAATGTCTTGCAAACCCTGCCAGAGTTGTTGTACATCCGATGTTGCCTTCAACCTCATTCTAAATTGTCTCTTCACTCTTTTTTTAATATATTTTTTATTAAATTTTTAAGAGAATTGTATACACTGAATAGAATAATAGAGTAATGAAAATTAATATTAGCCCTCCCCCCTCCCTTTAACCCTCCCCCCCCCCTTACATCCCTGTCTAAAAAAAAGAAAAAAGAAGAAAAAAAGAAAGAAGAACGATTGCCTGGATATCGGAGGATCCCCACATGCTCCATGGAGTTCAAAATAACTTTAGTATATATCTTTATTTTTTCCCCTAAATAACTAATAATTTTATCTTCAAAGGACCTATATATTTAATCCTATCTTTTGTAGATAGGAGTGCCAAATTTTCAAAAATATATCGTTTTCAGTTCTTAAATTATAAGTAATTTTTTCAAGTGGAATGCAGCTATATATTTCATTATTCCAACGGTCCATAGTTAAGTATGAATCTGATTGCCAAGTAACTGCAATAGCTTTTTTGGCTACTGCCAATGCAATTTTTTTCTGATATTTATTCAATTTAGGTTTCGGTATTATCCCTTCAATATCACCTAATAAGAGTAATATTGGTTATGTGGAAGTTGTATTCCAATAATTTGTTCCAGTAAAAGTCTTAGATTTATCCAAAATGGTTGAATTTTAAAACAAGACCAAGTAGAGTGTAAAAAAGTACCAATTTCTTGATTACATCGGAAACATTGGTCAGATAAATTTGGGTTTTTTTTGTGGTGTAATATATAATTGATGTAAAAAATTGTATTGTACTAATCTAAGTCAGACATTTATTGTATTTGTCATACTATCAAGACATAATGGTCTTGACCAATTTTTTTCATCAATTTTAATATTCAAATCAGTTTCCCATTTTTGTCTTGACTTATGAATTCCTGGTTTAATTGTCTGTTTTTGAATCAAATTATACATGCAAGACATAATTTTTTAAATTTTTCCTTTTTGAATTAAAGTTTCTATTTCATTAGGTTTTGGCATTAACATTGTTTGACCCAGTTTATCTCTTAAATAGGCCTTTAATTGAAAATAACAGAAAAGAGTGTTATTTGATATTTTATATTTATTCTTTAATTGATCAAATGACATCAATATACCTCCTTCAAAACAGTCACCTATATATCTGATCCCTTTTTGAAACCAGTTATATAAAAGTTGATTATCTATTGTAAAAGGAATAAGACTATTTTGAATTAGGGTTCTCTTTGCTAATGAAGATTTCTTTATCTCATCATCCACATTTACTTTATTCCATAAATCGATCAAATGTTTTAATAAAAGAGATTCTTTCTTTTCCCATATCCATTTGGATTCCCATTTATATATAAAATCTTCTGGTATATTTTCTCCTATCTTATCTAACTCTATTCTAATCCATGCCAGTTTTTCTTCATCAAAAAAAGATGCAATAAATCTAAGTTGATTTGCTTCATAATAATTCTTAAAATTTGGTTGTAGTAACCCTCCTTGGTCACATTTACATTTCAATTTTTCCAATGATATTCTTGACATCTTACCTTTCGAAAGAAACTTCCTCACATATTTATTCAACTTTTGGAAAAACTTCTGGGGCAGTTGTATTGGTAATGTTTGAAATAAATATTGTAATCTAGGAAATATATTCATTTTTATGGCATTAACTCTACCTACTAATGTTATTGGTAACATCATCCATTTATCAAGATTTTCTTGTATTTTTTTCAATAATGGTAAATAATTTAATTTATATAAATTCTTTATATCATTATCGACTCTTATACCTACCATTTGTCGGCCATCTAAATTGAGTTACTAATCGACATTGACTATAATCTCCTTTAGTAAGGGGTAAAATTTCACTTTTATCCCAGTTTACTTTATACCCTGATATTTTTCCATATTCTTCCAATCTGAAAGATAATTTTTGCAACGAATGCAATGGGTTTGTTAAATAAATCAGAACATCATCAGCAAATAAATTAATCTTATATTCCTCCTGGTTAACTCTGAAATCCATAATATCTGGATCTGTTCTAATTAATTCAGCTAATGGTTCTATCGCCAATACAAATAGGGCAGGTGATAATGGACAGCCTTGTCTAGTTGATCTTGTTAACTGGAATGATATTGAAATATGACTACTTGTCACTACTTTAGCTTTGGGACTAGTATTTAAGGTTTTAATCCATTTTATAAAAGATTTTCCTAACCCATATTTTTCCAATACCTTAAATAAAAAGTCCCATTCCAATCTATCAAATGCTTTCTCTGCATCCAAAGCAACTGCCACACTCATTTCCTCCTCCTTTTGTGCCAAATGAATTATGCTAAGTAACCGAGATACATTATCCGCTGATTGTCTATTTTTAATAAAGCCTGTTTGATCCATATGTATTAATTTTGGTAAATATTTAGGTAATCTATTAGATAAAATTTTTACTAATATTTTATAATCCGTATTCAGCAAAGAAATAGGCCTATATGATGTTGGTTTTAAAGGATCTCTATCTTTTTTTGGCAATACTATTAGTATCGCTGTTGAAAAAGATTGTGGAAGTTTGTGTTCTTTCTGCTTGATATATTAACTCCATAAAGGGAGGGATTAATAAATCTTTAAATTTTTTATAAAATTCAGGCGGAAAACCATCTTCTGGAGATTTATTACTCTGAAGTGATCCTAAAGCTTCTTCAACCTCTTTTAATGTAAAGGGCATATCTTCCGAATTCAATTTTGGAAGAGTTATTTGTGATTTAAAAAAAAAAAAATTTCTATCTCAGCAACCTCATTTTGTGATTCTGATTGATATAATTCGGAGTAAAGAATTTTTAAAAGTTGCATTAATTTCTAAAGGTTTATAAGTAATTTTATTTGCACTTGTTCTAATTGCATTTATTGTTTTGGAAGCCTGCTCTGTTTTCAACTGCCAAGCAAGAATCTTGTGTGATCTTTCACCTAATTCATAATATCTCTGTTTAGTTCTCATAATTACTTTTTCTGTCAATATGTCTGGAGTGTATTATATTGTAGCTTCTTATTGACAAGATGTCTTCGTTTTTCTTCTGTCATACATATTTGGGATTCTTTTTCTAATTTTGTAATCTCTTTTTCTAATTGATCTATTTCTACCATATATTCCTTCTTAATTTTAGAGGTATAACTTATTATCTGACCCCTCAAATATGCTTTAATCACATCCCATAATATAAATTTATCATCAACTGAATATGAATCTGTATCCAAAAAAAATTGGATCTGCTTTTTCATAAAATCATAAAAATCTTGACATTTTAATAAAATTGAATTAAATCTCCATCTGTAAATCAATTCCTCCTTATCCATCATTATCATTGTCATTATCAAGGGGGAATGATCTGACAGTATTCTCGCTTTATATTCCACATTTTTCACTCTATCCTGAATATTCATTGATAATAGGAAAAAATCAATCCTTGAATAGGTTTTATGTTTATGAATAAAATGAATAATCTCTTTCTCTTGGATCTCTTCTCCATATATCAATCAAATTTAAGTCTTTCGTCAATGATAAAGTTAGCTTTATTACTTTTGATTTTGTAATAGCCTTAGTCGACCTATCTAGAACTGGGTCTAAACAAAAGTTAAAATCTCCACCTATTAATATTTTATCATGTGCGTTGGCCAAATTCAAAAAAACTTCTTGTATGAATTTTGCATCATTTTCATTTGGTGCATAAATGTTCATAACAGTCCATAATTCCGAAAAGATTTGACAATGTATAATCACATATCTCCCCACAGAATCAATTAGTACATTTTGTATTTTAATTGGTAATGTAGCGGTGTGCTACACGCAGCGCTAAAATAATGACACGGAGTTGGTAAACTGCAATTAAAAAAGATTTTATTCAAACTTCATAGCCAGGCGCGGATGCTGTAAGGGGCACGTACTCACAAACCCCCGCAGGCTTTCCCTTTGTTTGTGAAGCAGATCTGGCCTTTGTGCCGGTGCGCTGGCTATTTGTGAGCCGGTTCGAGTGCACTAGGAAGTGGGTCGCCACATAACCAGACTGGTTTGCTGCTGGGAGCGTGGCCTGGTGATCTGTGCGATGGATGCCCCACTCACCTTCTTGGCGTTCCACAGCAAGTCCGCCCGGGCTGCCACCTTCCGGGGGTCACTGAAATCCGCGTCGGACAGCAGCAGGCTGCTCGGGCAGCTGTTCCAGGAATGCCTGCTCAAACATGAGGCAGGGTTTGTGTCCACCGGGCAGAGACAACATCTCATTCATTAAAGCTGATGGAGGTCTGTCTCCCAAGCCATCTAGGTGCAGTAAACGGGCAGCCCGCTCGTGCCGTGAGAGTCCGAAAGTCCTTATGAGCAGGGCTTTGAATTCCGTGTACTTGCCGTCCGCTGTCCTGGGCGAGGGAGCTCACCACGTAGTAGTAACGTGTGTCCTCTGAGGTTATCTGCCAAATTGGGCTTCTGCTTGCTGGAACCACAGGTGAGGTCGCAGCGTCCAGAAACTTGGCAGTTTCAATGAAACCGCATGAACAGATGCGGCGTCTGTCATCTCCGGTCCAAAAATCGTTTGGATTGTCGGGGTCACCAATTATAGCGGTGTGCTACATGCAGCGCTAAAATAATGACACGGAGTCGGTAAACTGCAATTAAAGAAGATTTTATTCAAACTTCACAGCATTGCTTTAAAGCCTCCCTCATCCCGCCCTCCCTGGGCGTGGATGCTGTAGGGGGCACGTACTCACAATCCCCCGCAGGCTTTCCCTTTGTTGGTGAAGCAGACCTGGTTTTTGTGCCGGCACGCTGGCTATTTGTGAGCCGGTTCGAGTGTGCTAGGAAGTGGGTCGCCACAGTAAGGTTTTATTAACCAAAATTGCAACTCCCCTCAACTTTGAATGAAATGAAGCTGCAATAACACTTCCAACCCAATCTCTCTTTAATTTCTGATGTTCTGTCTCTGTTAAATGTGTTTCCTGCAAAAAAGCTATATCTCTTTCATTTTCTTAATATATGTTAAAACTCTTTTTCTTTTCACAGGTCCATTAAGCCCATTAACATTAAAACTTAAAAAATTGAGTAACTTAGTCATTATTAATACCTTGGGGAATCTCTTTAAAATTCTCCATGTTGCTATGTGTCTCCCCCCCCCCCCCCCATCATCCAGACAAAAAAAGATAGATAGTAAAGAAAGAAATAACAAAATACCCCCCCCCACTAATGTTGTGAATGAATAGAAACACAACATTACCCCCCTCCATTTTGCGGGTCATGGCAATCGCCATGATTACACATGTGAATCCCGCAGCAATTGATCAGAAGCTTCTCCAGTTCCCCCGTAACAAAAAAATATATGTGAAGAAGAAAAAAAATTAATATCTCTACTTCCAATTAATATTCCTCAATTTTTTTTATCTTGTTCCCCTTCTATCATATACTTAAAGTATATTTGTATATTATATGTCCATCAAATCCGATCCCTAACTCAGTCTTCATCTTTAACCCATTTCATTTCCATAATTCTTTACCGCATCTCGGGAATATTAAGTTCTTGTACAAACTCCTCCGCTTTCTGATGATCAGTAAAAAATCTTCTTTCTTCATCATCCAAAAAAATTATCAGTGTTGCTGGGTAGCTCAGTATAAATTTATAACCCTTTACCCATAAGATTTTTTTCACTGAATTAAAATCCTTCTGCCTCTTCAAAAGGTCATAACTTATATCAGGATAAAAAAGAACTCTTTTCCCTTCTATCATCAATGGCCCATTTCTCTTTCTGGCACCTTGAGCAGCTGCCTTCAAGATCTTTTCTTTATCTCAGTATCTTAAACATTTTATCAAGATTGATCGTGGATTTTGATCTTATTGGGGCTTTGGTCTTAAAGCTCTATGAGCCCTTTCAATTTCAATTAACTGACTTCCCTCTTCCATTTCCAAGACTTCTGGAATCCATTTTTGAAAGAATTTTATTGAATCTTCTCCCGCTATACCTTCTTTAAGACCAACAATCTTAATATTATTTCATCAGCTGAAATTTTCGAGTACATCTACTTTTTACAACAACAATTTTCTTTCTGATGTCCAGGCAAGGATATTATCTTCCATCTTATCCATTCTTTCAGTGTTGTCTCCCATTTTCTCTTCCAACTTTTAACTTACTTCTTCTGTTTTTCCACCACCTTATCAAGCGTAATCTTCATATTTCTAATATTTCTTTATATTGCTTTTAATTCATGCATTATTTGTATCAGGACTTCTCTTATGTCTCCAGAAAGTTTTCCACCTTTAATTTCCTCCTGTTCTTCTTCTTCATCTATTTCTTCATCTGTGTTTTCCAGAGAGTCTGATTCTACTTCCGATTCACTTTCATTTTCACTTCCAGTTGCAGTTTTGTTTGCACCTGTTTGTGCACACTCGTTTCTTCACGCATGCACAGCTCCCGCTGTTACTTCTCAGAGACCATTGATATTGCCGCAGCCTCCTGCCCTGCACCATCGGAGGCGACGTGTACTTCGCCGGGAAGAGATCCAACTTGAGTACGAGGCTCCGCCAAAACGGCCGGGCCTCTTTCCCTGCCAACTCACGCTGTCTTCAAAGTTGTAATTCTCTTCTGTTTCTGTTTAGGAGGCATATCTAAAGATAGTCCTGAGTTGTTTATAAGTAGTTTCTAGAAGGTATTTATTAACTCTTCTTCACTTAAACTTTGTTTTATTTTTACGGGAGAGCTGGATTTCCACGTCTCGATCCTACGTCATCACGTGACGTCCCCGTCTCTTCACTCCTGATATACCCCTCCACAAATCATACCTGGTTTTCTGGTACAGGCCTGGGTTGCTAGACTTGATTGCCACAGATCTAGCCTTCAGCAGACCTCTTGGTTCATCCACAGCTATTGGTTTGGGAATGTACAGTACACACTCGTCCATACAGGATTTATTGAAGTGAGTAACAACGACAGCATACTCATCCAGGTTTGAAGATGAATCCATGAATATGGTTCAGTCCACCAATTCAAAGCAGTCCTGTAGGAGTTCTTGTGCTTCCCTTGTCCATATCTTCTTGGTCCTCACTGCTGGTGCTGCAGTCTTCAGTCTCTGCCTATACTCAGGCGGTAGAAGTACAGCCAGGTGATCAGAATTCCCGAAGTGAGGGCATGGAATAGCACAGTCGGCATCCTTGATCATGGTGTAACAATGGTTCAGTGTGTTGTTTCCTCTGGTATTGCAAGTGTTTTGTTGATGGTACTTGCTAAGTGATTTTTTTCAGACTGTAAAGTGACCTAGTCTTTGAAGATTGGGTAGTTACAGTATAACCATCCATTACTGAGGGCAGTTCTTTTCGTTGGATAGGGCTTAAGGTCTTCATTTGAGTTTAAAATTTCAGTTAGTAAACCAAAGGCACCACCTCATCTTGGTGCAGTGGGGTTCGCAAATGTATGAATATCAGATAGAATTGTAACAATTGCCCTGGCACTATGTTTAGAGAGGGTCAACCTCTGTTGCTGCCACCCACCATTTGCTTCTTCTCCTCTCCCTCCTTTTCTAGTTCTTGTACCTTCTTGCCTCATAGCTGGCTAGGGTTGCACACTCATTACAGCCAAATTAAGGTGGATGCTGTAAAAAAAATGAAGTTTCCAACTCTCAAAGCAGAGTGCAGCAGAACATTCTCCTTGGAGAAGAGCTTGCAAACTGGATATAAGATTGTCTGGATGGCAGGAGACAGAGGGCGATGGTGAAAGATGTTACTCAGATTATAAGTCCATGACTAATAGTGAGTCCCATGGTCAGTCCAGGAACACTGTTATTTGATATCTATATTAATGATTTGGATGAGAATATGCATATATGACATATTAAGTTTGCCAATGACAATAAAGTAGATGGTGTCAGAGACAATGAATTGGCTGGATAGGTGGGCTGAGGACTGGCAAATAGAATTTAATTTGGATAAGGATCCTGAAGAAGTGTCTCAGCCTGAAAAATTGACTGTTCACTGTTTTCCATAGATGCTGCCTGGCCTGAGTTCCTCTAGCATTTTAATGTGTGTCACTTTGAATTTCTAGCATCTGCATATTTTCTTGTGTTCATACCTAAACCTTTTTCTGTTTAGTTTGAAGTAACATTCCTCATCTTCTTTCCGTGAACTGCATCATGAATGCTATATTTCTATATATAGACACTTAGCAGTTTTTTTTTACTTGTCGCCTTGAAAAAGGAAAACAGAAACCTGATTAGACTACTTGACGTTTAGCAGACTCTTTACAACATTTGCAGTGCATCATAAATGTGATCAGCCTTGGAATTTCATTATTTTGACCTTTGTTTACCATGGACTTCCTTCACATTTGTATAGGAGTTGCTCATTTCTAACAGTTTGCTGTTAATTCAGAATGCATGATATCCTCATTACCTGAATGAATTTTTGAGTGAATTAATCATTTAACATTTTACTCCTGTTTCCATTAATGACACCTTGCAGGATAAGGTAGAGAAGGTTAGCGATTCTACTGCAGAAGGCAGTGCCAAAACCTATGTCAGCTGACTTTCATATGCTTACATGTTTTCATTAAGGCTATTGGTCAGTCAATGGAAAAAAGAATGTTGGATAATTGTTCTCGTGTTCAGTGTTGAAACTGCTTATAGTTCTTTGATCACAAATGAAAAGCAAACTTATATTCAGTCTGTCCGTCCAAGATGAGACTCTGCCTTTGCATGCTTGGCCATCAGACTGCTAGTTCATTATCTATATATCACCATAATAGGAGCTCTGAAGGACGAGTTTTACAAGTCTAGTTAATGTTAAAGATGGCATTGTTTATATATGGTTTACTTTGAAGTGATTCTAAAATGAAAATAGTTACTCTCCCCCCCCCCCCCCACCCCGGTGACATGCTGCCCCTTTGTGTACACGAGATTCTGCAAATGCTGGTGGAAATCCAAAGCAACGCACACTGCTGAGTTCTTTCAGCATTTCTGTGCATTCATGCTTTCACGCAGCAAAATATGGGCTATGTGTAAAAAGTAGATGAATGGAATACCTCATTATGCCATCACGTCATACGTGAGTATTTCACTAAAAAAAGCTAAAAGTAGACAAATACCGTGGCTCATGTGTTTTTCTTTCAATAACTTTCTGGAGTTACAAAACATAACAATGGTGATGAAGAAGTCCTTAAAATGAATCTGAGATGACTGCTTACCAGTTGAAGCACAGCGTGTTTTTCTTTGCAAGCGAAAGCGAGGTTTGAGTTTTTTTTAAAGTAGAAAATGGATGAAATTAACAAATAGCAAGTGTGGCCTCTGGTTCATAAACAGTGAGCACCGGGTGATGATAATAATAAATGTTTAATAAAAAGCAGAAATGGCTGGCTACGTCAGAAAGATGGACGTATTTGATTGCACAACAGATGACTGGATATTGTATCCTAAAGGAATTGAGTCATATTTTGATGCAAATGAATGAGCAGATGAAAAACGAATGCCGGTTTTGCTAAGTGCAATGGGTAGAAACACATACAGTTTGTTTAGAGGTTTAACTGCTCCAACCAAATCAGCTGAAATAAACTTTCCTGATGTTGTGAACCTAATAGTGGGACATTTAGAAACAAAACCATTGTTGATTGCAGAACACTGTAGGTTTCATAAGCGGAATCAGAGGAAGGAGAATACATTTCAGCTTACGTAATTAAATTGAAGAAATTGTTGGAGAATTGTCGGTTCAGTGATGGGCTTAATGCACTGACAGATTGTTTAGTTTGTGAAATCTTACAAGAAAGCATTCTAAGATAACTACTAACTGAAGCACAATGAATTTAAAAGAATAGCAGAAGATCACTGTATCAGTGGAACCAGCAGCAGAGATGCAGCTCAGTTGCAGTCAGGAATGAAAGTGAGCGTGAACAAAATTGCAGTGTCTAAACAGAAACCTGCCTAGTTGAACAGATTGTGTTATTGTTATGGCAGGGGCTCACATACTCCAGACCAATGTAGGTTTAAAGGCAAAACTTGCAGAAAAGGCAACAAAGTAGAACACACTTAAAGCACAATTCAGACAGACAAGAATAAATGCACTGCACAAAGAAAAGATAAAGATGAAAAGTCAAGTTGCAGTTTCAGGAAGAGCACTAATTTGCAAGCTATTGATGAGAGTAACACTACACTGACTAGCCTTGAGATTTTACAATTTGAAAGCTAACAAGAGACAAGTAAAAAAACAAGAGAAAATCTGCAGATGCTATAAATCCAAGCAACATACAAAAACTGCTGGAGGAACTCAGCAGGCCAGTCAGCATCTATGGAAAAGAGTACAATCACTGTTTTGGACCAAGATCCTTCATCAGGACGAGGAATTTGGCTTACACCAGAAGTGAATAGCAAATTAATTAAAACGGAATTGGACACTGGCTTGGCTGCTTAAGTCATTCCTCAAAATGAGTGTGAATGGCATTTCAAAAATGCTGAACTGAAGCCTGCAAAAATCCAAATAAGAACTTATACTAGAGATAAGATAATTCCTGTGGGAATGACATCCGTAACAGTGAAATACAACAACTGACAAGCCCCATTGAGCTTGTATGTGGTAGAAACAAGAGGGCCAGCATTGTGGGATCGTGATTGGCAGAGCCAACTACAACTTGATTGGAGATCCATCCACCATTTACATGGCTCATCCCCTGTAATAGAGACAACTAAAAGTGAATTAAGAAAGTTACTAGAAAATGCCACCGTAGTGTTCAGGATAGCAATGGAAAAGTCAAACATATCAAGGATAAAATAGTGTTAAATGAAAATGCCACACCGAAATTTTACAAAGCCTGTCCAGTTCCTTGTAAACCGATAGAGTAGCCAGTGAGTTAGATCAAATAGAGGCTGAAAGAAATCTTTCCAAGTTGTGTGGAGCCCATGGACATGTCAGCGGTCCCATAGCCAAGAAGATTGGGTCTGTCATCTGTGGTGATTTTAAGGTCACATTAACCCAGTACTAAAAGTAGATCAATATCCTCAGCCCAGGATTGAGGATACCTTTGCAAACCTTTCTGGGGGGAAACTCTTCAGTGAAGTGAATTTAGTCTACATGGCAACCCAAAATGGCTGGAGTGTGCTGCAGAAATTCTCCCATTTTTACCAGTATTGGGATGAACCAGCTTTTGACGGAGGTTGTCTTATGTGAGGATTAAGAGTTGTTGCACCATTCAAACTGAGAGCTAAAGTGTTGGAGGAGTGACATGCTGGTCATGTAGGTGTGGTCAAAACAAAAGTGTTGGCTCGAAGCTTTATCAGGTGGCCTGGGGTAGATCAGCAGATCGAGCAGCTTGCTACGCACTGTTTGGGATGCCGTCACATCTAGAAAATCCCAAGAGCAGTGCCTCTCCATCCCTGGGAACTCCCTGTATTGTCCTGGCAGAGGATTCATGTGGATTTTGTCGGACCCTTCAAGCATACAAACTTTTTGGTTGTAATGAATGCAGCTATAAAATGGCCAGGCATGTTCCCAATAGCCTCCTCTACTGTCTGTGGATGTGATGAGAAGCCTCTTCTCAAGGATCTGTCTTAGAAAGTGACAGGTGACCATAGTTTATTATGGAACAGTTTCAGTCATTCCTGAAAATTAATGGAATCAGACATATTGCATCTGCACTGTACCAGCCAGCTACAAAAGGCTTGGCAGAAAGGTTTGTCCAGAATATAAAGAACGCACTGCAAGCAATGCCAGCAGACACACTACATTGACACTGACTTGGAAGCTCGCAAATTTTCTCCTTGCTTATTGCAATGCAGCACACTCCACAACTAACAACTTACCAAATATGCTTCTCCTGGGTCATCTCTTGTGCTCATGTTAGGATCTCCCCAAACCTAATCCCCGAAGGAATATGCAGGATAAACAGCTGAGACAAATTGAGGGCTCTTCATAGAACACAGAAGAGTACAGACCATTCGGCCCACAGTGTTGTGCAGAACCAGCAAAAAAGCAAATCAAAAATGCCCAAACACTAGTCCCTCCTACATACACCATGTCCATATCCCTCCATCTTCCATACATCCATGTGTCTATCCAAATGACTCTTAAAAACCGCTAGTATATTTGCCTCTACCACCATACCAGACAGCATATTCCAGGCATCCGCGACTCTCTGTGTAAAAGACTTAGCCCTCACGTTCCCCTTGAACTTGCCTCCTCTCACCTTCAATGTATGCCTTTGCTATTAGATGTTTCAACCCTGGGAAGCAGATACACTCTGTCCACTCTACCTATCTCTCATAATCTTGTAAACCTCTCTCAGATCTCCCCTGAGCCTGTAACACTCCAGAGAAACCAACTGAAGTTTGTCCAGCCTCTCGTGACAACACGTGCCCTCTAAATCAGGCAGCATCCTGGTAAACCACTTCTGCACCCTCTCCAAAGCCTCAACATCCTTCCTATACTGGGGTGACCTGAGCTACATGCAATACTCCAGATATGGCCTGATCAGAATTTTATAAATGCAACATGACCTCCTAACTTTTTCAGCTCAATGCCTTGACTTGTAAAAGCAAGTATTCCATAAGCCGCCTTAACCACCTTCTCGACCTGTAAAACTACTTTCAAGGAGCTATGAACTTAGATCCCTAGATCTCTCTGCTCATGGGACCTTGCCCTTTGCAGTGCACTGTTTCCTTTCATTTGCTTTGCCGATGTGCAACACCACACACTTATCTGGGTTAAACTCCAGCTGCCATTTCTTAGCCCATGTCTGCAACTGATCTATATTGTGCTGTATTCTTTGCCAGTTTCATACACTATCCACAACTCCACTAATCTTGGTATCATCTGCAAATTTACTAACCCACACATCTACATTTTCATCCAGGTCCCTTGTACACATTACAAACAGCAGATATCTGTGCGGAAACCCACTAATTACAGGCTCTTCAACCAAGGAGGTTTGATGTTTCACTCCTAGACAAACAGTCCTGATGAGGGACTACAGAGATAATCAAAAGTAGGTATGTGGAAAGATTAAGGACAGAGCTGGGCCACTTCCTACACAGTGGAGATTGTGCCTGATGTCATCTGGAGATGTCACATCGATCAATTGAGGAGAGCAGAGTCAGTTGTTAGAGAAGGTTTTCCAGAGCTGTGAGAACCACTTTGTGCAGACCCAGAGACGATTGCAACCGGCACGCAGGAAGCCCAGACTCTGAGATTGTTTCACAGCAAGTCTCACCTACTGAGCAGAGCGACTCCCTCCTTGTCAGGAATGAGTTAGAAATCCTGCACAGCAATTAGATTTTGAAGCCTGAATGGGACAATTTAAAGTTTTACTATGCTGTAGAAGTCTATATAGTAGTTATATTATATAGTATAGTGTGTGTGTTTAGAGAGTAGTACATTACATATTTGAATTGAGATTCGTTCTCTGTTGAGTTGGAGTTTGTAGCTAAGCAGTAAGGTGTGCTGTGTATTTAATATTCTAGTAATATTTGAGTCATATTGTATACATATTGTTTGATTAAACAGTCTGTTGTTTATATAATTAATTATAGGATATACAGTGCCTTTTACAAGTATTCTGCCCTCAATTATTTGTTGACATAAATGAGTGTTACAACTGGGGATTTTGATTAATTTAACTGAGAAATTTTATTTGTGAACCACGTGCTTCTTTTTTCTCACTAGAGCCCCCAAACAGGGACAATAGCAAAGCATGAGAAACTAATAATTCAGAAACTGAAATGACAGCAGTTCAATAGTATTCATCCCCCTTTGCTTAATTGAACCACCTCTCACAGCTATTACAGCCAGTATTCTTTCTGGATAACTGTTTGTTAGCTTTACACAACGTGGTGGTGCAAGAGTTACCCTTCTTCCTTACAAAACTGCTCAAGCTGTGCAAGGTTAGTTGGAGAGCAGCAGAGGGCAACAATCAAGATCTTGTCAGAGATGTTCGATTGGGTTAAAATCACACTCTGGGCCACTCAAGGACATCAGTTTTCTTCATTTGAAGCCACTCCATCGTTGCTCTGACAGTGTGCTTTGGGTCGTTGTCCTGCTGTAAGACAAACTCCCTTCCCAGTTTAAACTTTCTGGCAGCGGCTTGCAGGTTTTATCCAGGATCTCTCAGTATTTAGATGCCTATCAATCCTGACCAGATTTCCAGTCCCTGCTGCTGAAAAGCATCCCCATAGCAGGATGCTACCTCCACTACTTCATAGTAAGGAAGGTGTAACTGGCTTACGTGCAGTATTAGGGCCAAAAGTTCCACTTTAGACTCATCTAACCACAAGACCTTCTTCCACATCTAGCGAAGCTTTGCAAAATCTTGATGGGCAAGGATATACTTTTTTTAGCCAGGGCTTCTTCCTTGCCAGTCTTCTGTAAGTACCCTTTCAGTGCAAGGTCTTAGAGGTTGTAGAGCCATGAACTTCATCTCCAGTTGCAGCCACTGAATTTTGCATCTCACTCAGAGTGACTTCTGGCATCACAGTAGCCTCTCTTACACGTGCCATTCTTCTCCGGTGACTATGTTTAGAAGGACAGCCTGACCTAAGTACAGGCTGTGGTTTCATATTTTTTCCACTTTTTCACAATTGACTGCACTGAGCTCTGAGGTATGTTCAGAGTTTTTGAGATGGTCTGGTACCCTTCCATAGATTTGCGCTTCTCTATTATCATTTCTCTGACTTGTCTTGTATCTTCTGTCTTCATTTTGGTTTGGTCTGTTGAAATCTGTCATTGTGTTAGATCTTACAGAGATATTTATTCAGGTGCTCCCCCAATTTTCTACATCAACAAATTGGATGAGTTGGTAAGGTAATATATAGATGTGCACTATACGAAAGTTAGCATAGTAATTACATAGGGATGAATACTTTTTCAGCCTCACATTTTGGGTTTTTAATATTTTAATGTTAATGTTAATGATTTGTCATGGTGCACAATTTTTTGAGTAAATTTTTAAAAAGGGTCATACTTCAATGTATTTTAAATTCAGAAAATGAGAGCAAAATGTGAAAATAGTTCTGGGGGCTGAATCCTTTTTCAAGCCACTCTATGTAAAAGTATGTGTGTGGCATACATCATATACATCATCATGCGACCGCATCATACGTGAGCACTTCACTGAAAATAAATAAGTAGACAAGTATCCTGGCTCCTGTGTTTTTCTTTCAATTAGTTTCTAGAGTTACAACGCAACATCATGTACATCCCATCAATCTAGTCAGTGTTACAGACTTGAGAAAGCATCTTCACCAGATTAAATTCAGCAGGTGAGAAACAAATCCCTGTTTTAAAGCAAGTGCTTTGAAAACAGTAAGTTTGATTTCTCAGAAGGTTTGTTTTACTTGCATTTCAATTTCACCTTTAGGTGATGCTCTCAATTTTGAGAAGAAAAATGACTTTCCTCTGTCACATAATGTTTGTGTCATGACTTAGCAGTGAGTTTAATTTTGGTTTCTTTTGCATTCTCTAACTACTGTACTGTGTAATTGTAATGTTCTTGCTCCACTGCCATTTTGAGTTTTTCTGATTTATGACTCTTGAGTCATAGTCATAGAACACTACAGCAAAGGAACAGGCCCTTCTGGAAATTTAAACCATGCCAAACATTTAAGCAAAGCCCTCCATTCCCTCCCATTCATTTTCCTATCCAACTTTTTCTTAAATGTTGAAATCAAACTTGTATGCACCACTATGCTACCAGCTCATTCCACACTCATACCACCCTCTGAGTGAAGAAGTAACTCCCTAACTTTGCCCTTAAATGTTTCACCTTCACCCTTAACCCTAGTTCTAGTCTCAACCAACTTTAGTGGAAATAATATTTAATATGTCGAGGAGGAGATCAGTTTGTTTGAAAATATTAAGTTCATTTGTGTGTGGCATTTTGGTGCTGTGGTAAAGGTACTGCATCATGGCTCCAGTGATCCTAGTTCAATCCCCATCTCCGGTGCTTTCCAAGTGGAGTTTGCAAGTTCTCCCTGTGACCTCATGATTCCCCCATCCATCAACACTCTGGTTTCCTCCCACATCCCTGAGGTATGCAGGCAGGGAGGTGAATTGGCCACTGCAAGTTGTCTGAATTGTATTAGAGAGTGCTGGAATCTGGAGCAGAGTTTTTGAGATGTGAGAAGAATGAAACAGAATTTGTGTAATTAAGTGAGCTAAAGGTTTTGCTTCCATAGTGTACAACTCTGGGATGGCGGCTCTGTTACAAGCATAGCTAACTCTTCCCTTCCTTATCCATTCACACATCTCTCTTTGCACTTGGTATTTTCTAAGAGTTTCTATGGAAAAATAATGTCTGTTTCCTCTTGTTTCCCTTTCTGCTCTTCGTTGCCCCTCCTGCGCATGTCACTCAGTTAATGCGAGTGCCGGGTGCTTTCCAGCTGGTTTTCTCAAGGACACTCATTGTTTGCAGCTGCTGAATGTGTGTGGTCTGGGTCTGTCGCCCTTCAGTCTTCATTCCATACCTCACCTGTCTGTCTCTCATCCCTCTGCCCACTCTTCTCACTGATAGAACAGTACAGGAACAGGCCCTTCGTGCTGAAAATTAAGCCAAATTATACTAAATCTCTTGTGTGTGCATAATTCATATACCTCCATTCACTTTATATTATACTGAAAGAGCACTACAGCATAGAAACAGGCCCTTTGACCCATCTTGTCAATGTTGAACTGTTATTCTGCTTAAACGTTAATTACCCTATCTGCTTCCACCCCACCACCCTACCCATCTCAATGTAAAAGAAAACTTGCCCTGTACATCTTTAAACTTTCCCCTCTCATCTTAAATGCATGATTGTTTGGTGTCCAGTGACCCTCTTTCTCCCAATTTCCTCTTGGTTTCTCATTCACTTGCGCCCCCCCCCCCCCCCCAGATTCTGCTTTGAGCTCCTTTTCACTCCTACTTGCTGGCCTGCCTGTGCCTTTTCAATCTCAGCCTCCCAGATTTTCCTTACAGCTTCCCTCCTGTAGGTCTAGTAGCTACCTGCCTTCTGTTGCCAGAGAAAGGACTGAGCTCTGATGATACCATCCAAAAGCTGTGGTAACCTCCAGATGCTGCAGTTGCAAGCTATACGAGGGTCTGAAGGGAACTTTGTATTATATGGTCGTGTCATCTGTCCCAAAGAATTCATTCTTTCTGGTGTTACCAAGCCTAGTAGATGTTAAAATGCTATAGAAGCCTAATTATATTTTTTCTCTCTTCTCTTGTAGGTAGCATTTTTGAAACTGGATTGATGGTAGTCATTACCAAATCGGATAAGTACATGGATTGGGAAGGACTTCGGTGTTTGCTTCGTGAATCAATTTGCAGGGTAATAAAAATAGTTGGCTTCGAGAGGAGCTGCTTAAAATTAATGGAATCTGACAGAATAGGCCAATGGAACAGCTCAATGACAGAACTGTGATCTCAGCATTTCAAAGAAAATAAAGAAGTAGGGGAGACAAGAGATTTCTGCAGATGCTGGAAATCTTGAGCAATGCACGCAAAATGCTGGAGGAGCTCAGCATGTCAGGCAGTGTCTGCATAGGGAAATGAATAGCTGACAGTTTGGGCTAAGACACTTCATCAGGACTGGAACAAAAGGGGGCAGAAGGTGGGGGCCAGTGGAGGAGTAGAAGCTGAAGGGTGATGGGCATGACCAAGTGAGGGGGAGGATGGGAGGGCTGAAGATGATGTGAAAATCTGGGAGTTGTTAGTTGGAATAGGCTATTTGCAGATATTTTGCCCTTCCTTAAAAATGGCTGGTCATCTGCATTCCAGATCCACCTTTCTAATCGATAAGCAAATCTGTTGATTTGCAGGCATGAAGCTTGCAATTTCATGTGTTTGTATATTTGCAATTACATTATAAATTAACTGTATTACTAGGAAGGTGAAAGTTTCAATTGACAGATCTGGAATATATCAAAATTCACACAATGTCCGGTGTATAGAAGTGGTGCTTCTTTTAAAGACTTATAAATGCACTGTGGTGACCTTGTCAGCTGAATGTGCTGAGGAGCTTTTTGAAGAATGGAAGCCAATAAAACAAGGTCATTTTAACTTCAGATATTTAATAAGAAGGATTGTCTGTCACCCAGGCTGAAGGAAATCGGTCTCTGATTAACTGTGCCACATTTGACTGCCTTCCGTGTGGTGCATCTCCATTTGGCTTTAAGGTGAATCATGGTGTGTGTTCCAGGTTGAGAAATAGTTAAAGCCAGTCCATCCAAATGTGAACTGTTGTGAAGGGCTCTGATTTGCAGTCTTTTGGGGATTGTTTTCCCTCTTGAGTTTATATGGATATTTCTGTTTATGCAATGTGTTAATGACTTCAGTGTGGATTGAGAGAGGGATTTGTGAATTTACATTATTAAATTTATTTAATCATCAATTGTGATTAAATATACCAGTTGTTTCACCTCCTTGCTCTCAGTCTTTATTAAGGACTTTATTAAGGACTTATATAGGCACAGCAAGCAACTAGGCTTTGTACATTTTACCAAACTCATCACCTTGCCATATCTAGAGGCATGTAATAAACATTCTACGTCAATCTACAAGAAAAAGAAAACAGGAATTCTTCAGCACAGTATAGTTTAAATGTTCAGTTTATAATAAATCAAATGATAACTAATACCATGTTACATATGGGGTCAGGCCATCTGATCTGTGGAGCTTACCCTCTCATGACATGATGCAGCCACAGAAGCAGAAGTTATATCAGAAGCAAGTCTGGCCAATTTAGGAAAACTCTGGGGAATCTCCCTTGGACCATCACCCTGCCCGCAAGAGAGCTCAGCAACTCCCCATTCCAGATACAGTAATGTTAGTAATCTCTTATTACGTAAACCATCCACCTCTTGACATCTGGTCCAGTTCACTTTGAGGGACTGCAGCAAATTTATCCCAACCGTGTACTCTGATAATCTCTAATGGTTGATGGCTCTCTGGAAAATAAACATGTTTCTAACTTGGCTCTATGTCTGTGTCTGTTAGATACTTTACCCTTTGGTCCCTCAAATCTATCATATTAAACTGAACAGGATATATAAGTTAACTAGCCCTGTGTTTTTTGAAGGAAAATAGTTTCAATGACTTGGGTTCTCCTATTCAGTTGCTCTAAAAGCAGACGTTATTTTGTTTACTTCAGCAGGACTTGCTTTGGGGATCAGAATGTGATGATGCTCCCAAATATAAAGCCTCGTCAGGACCAATTATGCTGTCTGATTTATGTCCTATTGTCCCAGTAATACAACTACGAAGCCTGTTTGCTTTCGCAGACTGCATGTGAGCCTTCAGTAACCTATCAATCAAGATCCCCAAGGTTTCCCTTCTCCTTTCTAACCTTTAATCGTGACAACTGTGTTTAGCAAACTCGTCAAGAGTTATCTGATCCAGATTAATTAGCCTCATCCATGTTGCACACCGTCCTAAATCACTAACTTCTCAAAATTGCCCTTCACCCAAAGTACATTTGTTCAAAATTCCCAGCACTAATTCACAGTTATTACTCATCTGCATGTCTGTGAATTGTTCCATTAAAATTATCCCCCATATCATTTATAGTGAGCAGCAATGGAAATGTCACTTGGAATTCTATTTGTAACAGGTTTAGGCTGTTTCAAAATAACCTGTCAACATTGACTTCTCGGGAACAATGTCTGTATGACACTTTCCAAAGAGTGAACAGCCACCAGACTCTCACCCTCCTTCACTGACCCTAACAACTTTCACAATTCACCAGAATAAACTGGACAACAAAGGTTTTGCTTTCTTGAATACTTTTGGGTGTGTATTATGGATTTCGGACTACCGGTCATGAAAATCACCATGAAAATTCCTTATTCCGCACCATTTTTTTGAAATCGCCTACATTTTCTATTTTAATTCATCATTTAAGGCAGTGACAAATGGCAAGATGAAGGAAGGCATTTTTGTTGGTCCACAAATCAAACAGGTCATCAATGACAAGAAATTCAAAGAGCTCCTAGACTGGGGAAAATTGCATGGAAAGCATTCAAGGATATTGTTGAAAAATTTCTCAGCAACTACAAGGCAACAAACTACGTGCAGCTGGTTGACAACATGCTTCAAGCTTACAAAACCATGAAGAGCAACACCTCACTAAAGATTCATTCTCTGCATTCCCATTTAGACATCTTCCTGGCAAATCTTGGCACTGTCAGTGATGAGCGTGGTGAAAGGTTTCATCAGGACGTTGCAGTCATGGAGAAATGGTATCAGGACAACTGGAATCCATCAATGCTGGCTGATTATTGTTGGACACTTAAGCAAGAAGCCTCAGACACTGAGTACAAATGGAAATCATCAACAAAACAAACAAAAACATTTTTAGCTTACTTGAACTATTGCAAAACATCAGCACCATTATGCAATTAACCACATTATATTCAATAAAAGTTAATGTCTTTCTCTAAATTCCTACATGGTGCAAGTAGTCTGAAATTATATTTGTGTTCAGCTTCAAGTGGTCTCCCTTAAACAAATAAAAATTTCTGAAGAAACAACACTTACGAAAAAGAATTGTTGTCCAGTGATAGCGATCAATTACTTCACACTTCTAATTTAAGAAATAGGAAATTTAAATAATGTAGCAGCACAATGATTGATACCTCTAATCTGAAATATAAAACTAAGTAAATAGCTTATACCTCCTTGCTTTTTGGGTTATATCTCTTCCCATCCTGTTACTTGTGAAAAAAAAATGCAATCCCCTTCTCTCAATTCCTTCATCTTTGCTGCATCTGCTCTCAGGATGAGGCTTTTCATTCTAGAATGAAGGAGGTGTCCTCCTTTTTCCAAGAAAGGGGCTTCCTTTCCTCCACCATCAATGCTGCTCCAACCTCATCTCTTCCATTTCATGCATGTCTGCTGCTACCCCATCCTCCTGCCACCTTTCAGGGTAGGGTTCCTTTTATCCTCACCTACCACCACACCATGGGTTCCAACCCATAACCACGTCCAACCCATAATTCTTCCGCCAACTTCCGCCACCTGTGATGGGATTCCACCACCAAGCACATCTTTCCCTCCCCCCCCCCCCCAACTTTCTGCTTTCGGCTGGGCTTGCTTCCTACTAAATCCCTTATCCATTCGTCTCTCCCCACTGATCTCCTTCCTGCCACTTATCCTTGCAAGTGGGACAAGTGCTACACCTGCCCCTAACACTTTTTCTCTCACCACCATTCAGGGCCCCAAACAGTCCTTCCAGGTGAGCCAACACTTCACCTGTTGGGGTTATATTCTGTGTTCGGTGCTCCCGGTGTGGCCTCCTGTATATCGGTGAGACCCAGTGTAGATTGGGAGACTGTTTCGCTGAGCACCCATGCTCTGTCTGCCAAAAGAAATGGATCTCTCAGCATCCACCCAAATTAATTAACACTTCCCATTCCCATTCCAATATGTCAATCCATGGTCCCCTCTACAGCTGCAATGAGACCACATTCAGATTGGAGGAGCAACACCTTATATTCTGCCTGGGTAGCCTCCAAGCTGTAAACATCAGTTACAGCTTGAACTTCTGGTAATGGATCCCCCTACCACTACTTCACCAGTCCCCCTTCCTGCTTCTCTCTCATACCTTATCTCCTTGCCCACCTATCTCCTCCCCCCTTTTCTTTCTTCCATGGCCTTCTCTCCTCTCACACTCCCTCTTCTTTAACCCTCTTTCAGCAATCAACTTCCCAGCTCTTTACTTCATCCCCCCCTCCCAGTTTCACCTACCACCTTGTGTTTCTCCCTCCCCTCCCCCACTTTTAAAATCTACTCTTCATCTTTTTTCCTGCAGTCCTGCCGAAGGGTCTCAGCCTGAAACATCGACTGTCCTTCTTTTCCATAGATGCTGCCTGGCCTGCTGAGTTCCTCCAGCATTTTGTGTGCTTTGCTCAAATTTCCAGCACCTGCAGATTTTCTGTTGTTTTTAAGTAGTTTATAATGCTGTTCATCCTGCACAATAGTGAAATACAGCAAGAGTGATTTGGGCATGTATTGACTAGTTCCTGATGTTGCATAGATTTTGTTAAAGGAATGATATTGCCTGGGTTTTAAGTGCATCAATAATTAATGAGCTAGCCCAGAATCACCAGTCGACATTCCTATCGACAACATGCAAAGCCTATCCTCTGTGTTGTGATTCATGGTTTGCAAGGTGGCAAATCAAAATCGGCTCACACCCAGCAACCACTTTCAAAGGACAAATGATCTGAACTTTCACTGCATTTAGAAGCTCTGCTAAAAAAATCTTGTTGAAAATGACTAAATGCTCACTATTTTAGTTTGGGCATCAGTTCTAAAGTTTCATAGTGATGCACAAAAAAACATATCTACATGAGTTTCATTGCAAGGTGAACTTTTTTATCCGTCTTTATATTGATCATATAGAGGATGACCACATAATCCAGCCAATAAACACCCAATAAAAGCTGTACTGTGATCCCTTTAGTGTTGCTATCATGAGCGTCATCTTACAGATGCCTCGTCAGTCTCTTCAGAAACTAATTATCTGGGCAACATTCCACAACGCAAGCAGTAGCTAATAGAATTATGTGTGTAGTATATAAAAGGGATTTCAGCTTTTCTGTGCTCCAAGACAACGTTGTGTATATCACCAGCCCCAGGTCAGACCCCACAAATTGACTACAAAGAAATATGCACAGATCACAGTTCCCATAAAAAAGATACAGGTATCCCCTGTTTTACAAAAGTTCGCTTTATGCCACTTCGCTTTTACAAAAGACCTACATTAGTACCTGTTTTCGCTAACCGAAAGAAATCCAAAGAGGATCACAGCTACCTGGACTATTCCTCTTCCCACCCTGTCTCTTGCAAAAATGCTATCCCCTTCTCACAATTCCTCTGTCTCCACCGGATCTGCTCTCAGAATGAGGCTTTTCATTCCATGACGAAGGAGATGTCTTCCTTTTTTAAACAAAGGGGCTTCCCTTCTTCCACCATCAATTCGGCTCTCAAACGCATCTCTCCCATTTCCCGCACATGTGCCCTCATCCCATCGCAACGCCACACCACTCGGGATAGGGTTCCCCTTGTCCTCACCTACCACCCCACTAGCCTCCAGGTCCAACGTATAATTCTCCGTAATTTCCGCCACCTCCAATGGGATCCCACTACCAAGCACATCTTTCCCTCCCCACTTCTTTCTGCTTTCCGCAGAGATCGCTCCCTATGCGACTCCCTTGCCCACTCATCCCTCCCATCCCTTCCCACCAATCTCCCTCCTGGCACTTATCCTTGTAAGCGGAACAAGTGCTACACCTGCCCTTACACTTCCTCCCTCACCACTATTCAGGGCCTCAGACAGTCCTTCCAGGTGAGGCGACACTTCACCTGTGAGTCGGCTGGTGTGGTATACTGTATCCGGTGCTCCTGATGTGGCCTTTTATATATTGGTGAGACCCGACGCAGACTGGGAGACCGTTTCGCTGAACACCTACGCTCTGTCTGCCAGAGAAAGCAGGATCTCCCAGTGACCACACATTTTAATTCCATATCCCATTCCCATTCTGATATGCCTATCCCTGGGCGCCTCCTACTATCAAACTGAATCCAAACTCAGGTTGGAGGAACAACACCTTATATACCGGCTGGGTAGCCTCCAACCTGATGGCATGAACATTGACTTCTCTAACTTTCGTTAATGCCCCTCCTCCCCTTCTTACCCCATCCCTGACATATTTAGTTGTTTGCCTGTTCTCCATCTCCCTCCGGTGCCCCCCCACTTCTTGCTCCTGAGGCCTCCCGTCCAATGCTCTGAATCTTCCCTTCTCCAGCTTTGTATCACTTATGCCAATCACCTTTCCAGCTCTCAGCTTCATCCCACCCTTCTCCTATCATTTCGCATTTCCTCCTCCCCCCACTACTTTTAAATCTCTTACTATCTTTCCTTTCAGTTAGTCCTGACGAAGGGTCTTGGCCTGAAAGGTCAACAGTGCTTCTTATCGATGCTGCCTGGCCTGCTGTGATCCAGCAGCATTTTGTGTGTGTTGTTAAGTGAAGATAGCATCCAGCGTTTGTTTTGCAGAGAGCCGTTATAGAGGCAGCGCGCACCCCGAGCAGTGAGAGTGGCGAAAAGCGAAAATAGCATTCACTGTTTGTTTTGCTCTCTGCAAAACCAACACTCAGCATCTCAGCATCAAGCTGCCATAGCCTTGAACTGCGTGAGATTTTTGCGACGATTGACAGTGCTTCAATGATTGCAGAAAAATGTGACTTTAATTTTGAAAGGGCACGTAGCTTTAGGGCAGGTTTGCAGGATGTTTTGAGTGCTTACGTAGAACTGTATGATAGAAAAATGTGTGAACCTTCCAGTGTGCTAGCTGCCTTCCCGATTCTGGTAAGTGAAGCTACACTGTACATACATTATTTCTGCTTTTTATAGGCTGTGTATTTATCATATCATTCCTGCTTTTATTATATGTTAGTGTTATATTTGGTTTTATGTGTTATTTGGTACGATTTGGTAGGTTATTTTTTGGGTCTGGGAACGCTCAGAAGTTTTTCCCATATAAATTAATGGGAATTGCTTCTTCGCTTTCCGCAATTTCGGCTTACGAAAGGTTTCATAGGAACACTCTACTTTCGGACAGCAGGAGAAACCTGCATATTAAATTGTGATCTGTATTGGTCCTGAAGCAGGAGGCTGATAATCTTTTCCAAAAATAAACTTTATTCATAAAATATCAGAATCAGAATCAGGTTTGTTATCACCGGCATGTGACATGAAATTTGTTAACTTAGCAGCAGCAGTTCAATGCAATATGTAATCTAGCAGAGAGAGAGAAATAATAATAATAATAATAATAATAAATTAAATAAAACATAATAAATAAACAAGTAAATCAATTACATATATTGAATAGAGTATTAAAAAATTTGCAAAAACAAAGATACTGTGCATTAAAAAAATGAGGTTGTGTCCAGAGCTTCAATGTCCATTTTGGAATCAGATGGCAGAGGGGAAGAAGCTGTTCCTGAATCACTGAGTGTGTGCTTTCAGGTTTCTGTATCTTCTACCTGATGGTAACAGTGAGAAAAGGACATGCTCTGGGTGCTGGAGATCTTTAATAATGGACACTGCCTTTCTGAGACACCGCTCCCTGAAGACGTCCTGTGTACTTTGTAGGCCAGTACCTAAGATGGAGCTGACTAGATTTACAACCTTCTACAGCTTCTTTCGGTCCTGTGCAGTAGTCCCTCCGTACCAGACAGTGATGCAGCCTGTCAGAATGCTCTCCACAGTACAACTTTATAAGTTTTTGAGCGTATTTGTTGACATGCCAAATTGCTTCTAATACAGTATAGCTGCTGTCTTGCCTTCTTTATGACTATATCAATATGTTGGGACCAGGTTAGATCCTCAGAGATTTGACACCCAGGAACTTGAAGCTGCTCACCCTCTCCACTTCTGACCCCTCTCTGAGGATTGGTATGTGTTCCTTCATCTTATCCTTCCTGAAGTCCACAATCAGCTCTTTCGTCTTACTGACGTTGAGTACCAGGTTGTTGCTGCGACACCACTCCACTAGTTGGCACATCTCATTCCTGTACGAACTCTTGACACCACCTGAGATTCTACCAACAATGGTTGTATCGTCAGCAAATTTGTAGATGGTAATTGAGCTATGCCTAGCCGCACAGTCATGTGTATACAGAGAGTAGAACACTGGGCTAAGCACACACTCTTGAGGTGCGCCAGTGTTGATTGTCAATGAATTATCACCAATCCGCACGGACTGTGGTCTTACAGTTGGGAAGTCAAGGATCCAATTTCAGAGGGAGGTACAGAGGCCCAGGTTCTGCAAGTTCTCAATCAGGATCATGGGATTGATGGTATTAAATGCTGAGCTATAGTTGATGAACAGCATCCTTTTGGAGGAGTTTGTGTCATCTAGGTGGTCTAAAGCCATGTGAAGAGCCATGGAGATTGCGTTTCCATATTCAAGAAATACAGTGATTCACTTTCTTTATAAATTCATAAACATGAGAAAATCTGCAGATGCTGGAAATCCAAGCAGCACTCACAAAACGTTGGAGGAACTCAGCAGGCAGACAGCATCTACGGAAAAGAGTGAACAGTCAATATCTTGGGCCAAGGCCCTTCATCAGTGCTGGAAAGGAAAAGGAAAAGTCAGAGTAAGCGTGGGGAAACTCCTGTTTTGCAGTCAACACATTCAGTTTTACATTACATCATTACATCAAACAGGTTGCTGCTGGAACTCAGCTGATTGAGCAGTATTTGTGAGGGGAGGGGGAGGATTGGTGGAAGAAATTATTGACTGCCTCAGGACTACTGGTGGTGAGGGAAGATAGCTAGTGTAATGAAGAGAGGAGGAGGGATGAGACAGGCCAGTACGTGGACCAAAAAGGGATGAAGGATAACAGGCAGATAGAGCCAGGTGGGGAGAGGGCAGGGGTGATGGGTAAAGGCAGACAAAATAACAGGTCGGGCTGGGGAGGGCAGGGGTGGAGACGGCTGATTGGATGGGGGAGGAGGGTAGGGGTGGAGAGGGCTGATTTGATGGGGGAGGAGGGTAGGGGTGGAGATGGCTGATTGTGTGGGGGAGGAGGGCAGGGGTGGAGACAGCTGATTGGTGGGGGAGGAGGGTAGGGGTCAGACAGCTGTTTGGGTGGGGGAGGAGGGGGAGATGGGCGATCAATAAAAACACAAAAAGGAAGGTGATAATGGGAGCCATTAGTAAGGAAGTGAAATGGAGATGGAAGCAGAACCAGATGGGGAAGGAGAACTGTCTGGTGTGGGGAATATCAGGGCAGGACATGGGGGGGTGTTGGCAGGGAGGGGGAACAGAAGAAAGGGTTAAACACAAGAGATTCTGCAGGCGCTGGAAATCCACAGCGACACACACAAAAAGCTGGAGGAACTCAGCAGGCCAGGCAGTGTCAATGGAGGGGAATAAGCAATCAATGTTTTGGGTTGAGACCCTTCATCAGAAATGGAAAGGTAGGGGGAAGATTCCGGAATAAGAAGGTGGGGGGATGGGAAGGACAAGGTCAAGCAGGTGGGTTGGGGATGGGGGGTAAGTGGAAAAAGTAAAGGGCAAGGGGAAGAAGAGATCTGATAGGAGAGTGGAGCATGGGAGAAAGGGAAGGGGGAAGGAGACAAAGGAGAGGTGATAGGTGAGATGAGAGGCCAGAGCGGAGAATTGTAGCAGATAGATGGGGAGGGGAAAAATTACTAGTTGGAGAAATCAATGGCTGCCTAGAATGAGAATGAGGTGTTGCTCTTCACTGTGGCAGAAGAGGAGACCAAGGACTGACATGTCGGCATGGGAAGGCGGATGGGAATTAAAATGGTTGGTCACCGACAAATTCTGCTTTTTGTGGTTGGAGTGGAGCTGCTTAACAAAGTGGTCATGCAATCTACGTTGGTCTCACCAGTGTAGAGGAGGCTGCATCAGGAGCACCGGATACAGTTGACGACTCCAGCAGATTCACAGGTGAAGTGTTGCCTCACCTGGAAGGACTGGGTGGAGGTGAGGGAGGAGGTGAGTGGACAGGTGAAGCTTGCAGGGATAAGTACCAGGAGGGAGATTGGTGGGGAGGGATGACTGGACAAGGGAATCATGAAGGGAGTGATCGCCTATGGAAAGCAGGCAGTTGGGGGTGGGGGAAAAGTACAGGTTTGTTTGATGGTAGGGTCCCGTTAAAAATGGCAGAAGTTGTGGAGAATGGTGTGTTGGATGCGCAGGGTGGTAGTGAGGACAAATGGAACTCTATCATTGTTAAGGCAGTGGGAAGATAGGGTTAGCACGGATGTCTGGGAAATGGAGGAAATGTGAAAGAGGACAGCATCAATGGTGGAGGAAAGAAAAGCCCCGGTCCTTGAAGAAGGACGACATCTCTAATGTCCTGGAAAGGAAAGCCTCTTGTTAGCAATTAGAGTGGAAAAATTCAGATCAGGCAGAAAGCCAGAGATGGGTATCCAAGAAGAGGAGGAGGAGGGTTGTGTGGGAGAATGGGTTATCGATGTGGAGTGGGGTATCCTTGCTAAAGAACTGGGCTTGGAGTCAGAGGAAAGGTTACTTGCAAATGGGAAATTAAATGTTCATCCCATTGTCACCAAGACTACCCAATGCACAATATGTTTCTTCAGTTTGAGTGGGACTTCACCCTGGCAGCAGAGAAAACTGAGATGGGCATGTTAGTAAGGGACTGGGAACGGGTGATGAAATGGCATGCTCAGGATGGTAGTTGCATACAGAGAAGAGGTTCTCTGCAAATCAGTCGCTTAGTCAGTCCTCACACTTGCCAATGCAGAGGAGGACACAGGCAGTGAGCATTGCCTCCAGGGCGGTCAGTGCTGACTACTGCCTGATGGACTTTCCGTAAGGTCTTTTCCAAGAAGTTTGGTGCAGAAATGTACAACGGAACGTAAAATTGCACAACTAAAAGGACAGGCCTGAATTAATGGACCAATGCCAGAAAAAATAATCACAGCAGCTCTAGATGGCAATGTAACCTCTGCAGCACTGTATTTAATGACTAAGATTTACTCAGCTTCACACACACACAAGAGTTTCACAGGCACGCATTCTATCTCTGCTTCTCACTGATGCTCCATTTAGATTCATTCATTTATTTATTGAGATACAATGTGGAACAGGTCCTCGGGTCCTTTGAGCCACATGTCCAGCAATCCCCCGATTTAATCCCAGCCTGATCACAGGACAAGTTACAATGACCTATTAATCTACTGACCTGTATGCCTTTGGACTATGGAAGGAAACCGCAGCACTCGGAAGAAACCCATGTGGTCATGCTGTGGGAATGCCCCCACAAGTTGACCATGCCTGGACTTGAATTTGAATTTATTTAACTCTTACATCCATCCCACAACATGAGGGAGTAAAAATCTTTGTGTTATGACTCTGACTCAATGTACAGACATGTGAATTTATAAGAACATTTATAATAAGAACGTTGCTTGCTTTGTACATTGTGAAAAAAATTGCCTATCTTAACTAGGAGTCACTCTATGGCATGAGGACCCTTCATTACATCTCTTCATCTGGCCTTTTCCATGAGCAGAGGGACATGAGAAAGGAATCCTCTAAATTAGTTCCTTGGTTGTTAATTGGCTACAAAGTGCTCTGCTGGTCTGAGCACAGTCTGAAAACTTTGGGAGATATGTGGGCAGTGTCCTATTGTGAGCTGAATGGATATTTGACATGTCAACATGTTGTGTGACTATGGTCTGGTATCTTAAGCAGAGCTTTGAATGTCACAATGGCATCATTAGGTGCACACATGATGCTGAGAACACATCAAAAGGGATAGTATGGCTCTTAACCAGCAATGCAATTTCACCCTGAAACCATTGATAATTTAACTTACCCTTGTAGTTTTGGATCATATAGAAACACTGCAAACCATTTCCTTAGCAATAGTTTCTCCCAGATAAGCAACACCTTGTACTTGGATTAGTACAAAAAGATCTTTCAACAGTATCACTAGAAATGAAGAATAGAGATGAGCTGCTATATTTCATGTACAGTGATGTTTTTATAGATATAAGCTAAATAAATTCAGTGCAAGTGACTAGAACGTGATTGCTATGATCTCCATTGTCATCATTTTCAAACTGAACTATCATCTCTGGAGCAGATGAAACAACTGGATGGCAACTGAGGTGTTCTATTTTGAGACTGAACTGCTTCTTCATTATCGTCCTTAAAATTGCGCTGACGTGATACATTCTGTACTTCAACTCAGTGCTGCATTACTCAAAAAGTGAAAATCTTTTAAATTGTTCCTTTTTTATAAAACTGAATTTTTCCAGCTTGATGGATCAATAATTAAAAAATATATTTGCGAATATTACTAATTTGTCCCACTCTCAGCAGATGCCGGAATGGTGAGGCACGAATACAAACTGTTCTTAACGTGTTATATTAAGAGGGAGGCACAAAGTGAGGATGGTGAGGTGGCTAGCAGGGACACCCACACCCTGGCACTAACCTTCGATGCCAGATGCTGGGGAGCAAAGTTTGGGCTGAATTCGTTCAGTCATCACGCTCAACGCTGTTTAATAAACTGCTCCGTTACTACTGTTCCTTTCGGCCCTCAGGTGGTTGAGGTTCAGTCATAGATGTGGTGTCTCAGCTGTCCACGTGATACGCAAGTCAGGGCAGTATGATATGGAGAGCATGTTGCTGCCTGTGTGGCAGGCTCCCACACTCCACGCAGCAGATTAATTCAAAGGCATGGCAGAGAGTGATACAGTCCAGCACCAGCAGTGTCGCAGGGATTGCCAGTCAGCCTGGAGCTCAATGTAGAACTCCATCAGGGACTCCAGCTCCAGATTTTTCCTTGGGGTTTACTCCTAAAGCCTTCCCCATAAGTGGGTATAACTGAAAGGCAGTTGAGGTTTGAGATTAGACTTCTCCTTCTCCTAGATAGGATGCAATGAAATGAAGATAGGTGGAGGGGCAGGTAATATTGAAGAAGCAGAGAGACTGCAGAATGACTTCGACAGATTAGAAGAATGAGCAAAGAAGTGGCAGTTAGAATACAATGTTGGGAAGTGTCTGGTCATGCACTTTGGTAGAAGAAACAGAGGCACAGACTATTTTCTAAATGAACAGAAAATTCAGAAACATGAGGAGCAAAGGGACTTGTAAGTCCTTGTGCAGGATTCATGAAAGGTTAATTTGCAGCTTGAGTCAGTGGTGAGGAAGGCAAACAAGAGGACTAGAATATAAATAAAAACACAAAACTCTGGCAGAACTCAGCAGGCTGACAGCATCTATGGGAGGAGGCAGTGACGACGTTTCAGGCCAAAACCCTTCATCAGGGAGTTACTACCTCCTCCCATAGACGCTGTCTGGCCTGCTGAGTTCTGCTAGCACTTTGTGTTTTTATTTATTTCCAGCACCTGCAGATTCACTCGCGTTGGACTAGAATATAAATCCAGAGATGTAATGTTGAAGCTTTGTAAAGTATTGGCAAGGCCTCATTTGGAGTATTGTGAACAGTTTTGGACAATTTTTCTGACATTGGAGCAGGTTCAGTGGATGTTCATGAGAATAATTCTAGGAATGAAAGAGTTACCATATGAAGAGCGTTTGATGGTTCTGGGTCTATACTGACTGGAGTTTAGAAGAATGAAGGGGAATCTCATTGAAAACTATGGAATGTGAAAGGCCCTGATAAAGTGGATGTGGAGAGGTTGTTTCCTTCGGTGGGGGAGTCTAGGATTTAATGGCACAGCCTCAGAATAGAGCGATGTCCATTTAAAATGGGGATGATGAGTAATTTCTTCAGCCGGTGTAGTGAATCTGTGAAATTTATTGGCCCAGATGGCTGTGGAGGCCAAGTCATTAGATATATTTAAGGCAGAAGTTGATAGCCATTTGATTAGTCAGGGTGTAAGCGTTAGGGGAGAAGGCAGGAAATTGAGGCTGAGAGGGAAAATGGATCAGCCATAATGAAATGGCAGAGTAGACTTGATGGGCCAAATAGCCTAATTTGGCTCCTATGTCTTATGGTCTTAAGGACGTATATGAATTACCAAACATGCCTGAAAAGCCCCATCTGCCTGAAGTGACTGGTTTTAAGCTGCCAGTAATATGCCTTTGCCTCTTTTTCCGTCAATAGAAATGGTTCCACTGGGCTTAGTAGCTAAGCCATAGGTGAAGGCCAGTAGCTGGAATTAATTGTCAGGGGCTGTTTGAGATGCGCACCATTATGACATCTAATAGGTAGTGGGAGCTTATCCCCACTACCACCCCCGACTATAACAACCTTAGGGAGCTGGTTTATTACAGCATTATCGAAATGTGTCAAAGTTGTCACTACTTCACCATCAGCTGAAATTTGACCCACTGAATGAATAACCAAAGCACAGGAAGACAGGGGGGTCAAACTGTGGGAAGTAACGAGCTTCAAAGCAGAAAGATGGATTTTATAAATACAGGAGCAGAAAGACCCTTGGTGACCTCTCTTCAGAACCTGGAGCCATTTAGATTAATAAATGCCCAATGCCTATTTCAGATAGCTCTTTGTTCTGTGAAAAGATTTTTAATTCAACCCCACAAAAAAATCTAGATAGGGCAAACATGTGTCCTTTACAGACATGGGAGAATTTATAATGAGGCACAGGGAAAAGGCAAAGGAATTAATCAGCTCCTTTGTGTATATCGTCATGGAGGGAGAGAAGAAAACTGCCAGAGATACCAGAGAATCGGAACTGAGGGAAATAGTATTAGTCAAAAAATAGGACCATAGAAGACGATGAGCTTGAAAGGAGATAGATCTCATACATCTACATTCCAAAATTTTGAAAGTGTTGACTAAAGTAAATTCTTTGATTATCACCCTGCAAAATCCTGTAGATTCTGAATCATTCCCCTGGATTAAATGGTGGCAAAAAAGTCCCTTGCACGCAAGAAAGAGATGAAACAAAGCATTACCAATCTCTTAGTCTGATGGCAGTGATGGGGAAATTGGAGGAATCTCAAATGAGAGATGTAATAATGGAACAGTTGGAAATATATGGATTTATGAAAAGAAAATCACGTTTAACTATTCTAGTGGATTTTTTTCAAGATGTTATTACCAGATTGAAAAGAGGAATGTTTGGATGTGGTGCATTTTGATCTTCAGAAGGGTTTTGACAGTGTTTCATAAAGTAGGCTGGTCAACAAGTGGAATTGAGGGATGTTCAAGGTTTGCTGCTTCAAGGTTCAATGTGGTGTGTGCTCAGAGATACTCTTCTGCACACCACTGTTATAACAGGAGCTTATTTGAGTTACCGTCACTTTTTTATCGCCTTGAAACAGTCTGTCTATTCTCCACTGCCCACTCTTACTAACATCGCACTTTTGCCCACAGAACTTCTGCTTACTGGGTGTTTTTATTTTTTGCACCATTCTCTGTAAATTAGATTTGGCTGTGCATGAAAATCCCAGGAGATCAGTAGTATCTGAGAGACACTCAAACCACTGCGTCCAGCATCAATAATCATTTCACAGTCGAAGTCACTTAGATCACATTTTCTCCCCGTTCTGATGTTTGGGCTGAATATCTTGACCCTATCTGCTTGCTTTCATGCATTGAATTGCTGCCATACGATTGGCTAATTAGATATTTGCATTAATGAGCAAGTGTATGGGTGTGCTGAATAAAGTGGCCACAGAGAAACTGATGTTAACTAAGTATAGGTTACTTAGAATCCTCTGCCTCAGGAAGCAGTAAAATGCCAGTTTACAGAATAAACATACAAGGGGTTTTCTTGCAGAGAAATGTTTGCCCTTTCAGCTCGGTAGCATTTTACATCAATCTTTTTACTCACGTTGTCCCTGAGGCCCATAAAAATAATGGCTGTGCATGTAGCTGGTTACCATTTGGCTCAATGCAGCTTACTTGCCTGGCATTTAGTGGTTTTCAAAATAAAACATTTTCACTGATACCCCAGCTCAATAAACAAAATATAAAAATTATTCAATTTAGTTCTCCAGGAAGTACAAGAAGTTATAAATCGTTCTGCACTCACAATACACTTGTTGACAGTTTCATTAAAAAGATCAAATAATTAGCATTTGACACCCATTATTCCCTGTACTTTTGTTTAAAAGTGTAAGTATTGATTCTGTGAAGCCTTATAAGAGTACAAGAAGTTCAGAACTAAGCAAGCAGCACATAGTTAATGCACAGGCTAATAATTCGAAGAAAAGAAAGACAGTCTGGCTTCATGCCCCAAAGCGGATGTGTCTTAGGTTTGGGTCAGCTCAGTTGCTAAAAAAGATTGCAAGTCCCACAGATTTTGGTTGTGTTTTAATTTGTAACCAAGCCAAACTCGAGGATATCTGTATCAATCAATTAAAAGAATCTCGGAATCATGAATTTTAGTAACAAGGCACATGAAGTTGGTTACAAAAATTACTGGGTAATGGTTGGAAAATGTGGTCTGTCCTGAGAAGAACAGAAAAGTTCAACGATGCTGAATCAGTAATTAAAATGGTTGAGTCATCCTGTTCATCTCTCAGTAATAAATTTAATTTCTCATTGTGCTTTTAGAATAGACTGCCGGGAAGAAAGCTGTAAGCTCCTAAAAACAGGTGCCACGTTGAACTTGGAATTGGAATCACTGCAGTCATTTTCTCCCTTTCTTCCTCTTTATTTTACATTGATTTATCGTCATGTGTTGTAAGGTACAGTGAAAGCTTGTCTTGCATACTGTTGATACAGATCAAAGCTCTACAACAGTGAATTGAGGTAAGGACAAGGTAAAATAATAACAGAATGCAGAATAAAGTGTAACAGCTACAGAGACAGTGCAGTTCAGGTAAACAATCAGGGGCAATATCATAGCGAGGTAGATTGTGAGATTAGGAGTCCATCTTACTCAGAAGAACTTTCTGTGGTGAACTACATATCCTGTCTGGACATGCCCCCCCGCTGACTGCTCCTGTGGCTCCTCCCACAGACCCCTGTATAAAGGCGATTGGAGGCACTGCTCCTCCCTCAGTCTCCAGGATGCCGTATGGTGGTCTCTTGCTGCTGACTGCTCTCTTCCAGCGAATAAAAGCCTATATCTCGCCTCACATCTCCAAGAGTTATTGATGGTGCATCACTTTCCAAATACTCAGAATTTTATAATTGTCCACATAGCTTTAGGGGCAACCTAGTACACTTTATTACCTAACTAATCATCATCATTATATGCCTAGGCATAATACATAGGCAATCATGGTCAATCGTCAGGATTTCTTGGCAAATTTTTCTACAGAAGTGGTCTGCTATTGCCTTCTTCTGGGCAGTGTCTTTACAAGATGGGTGATCCCAGCCATTATCAATACTGTTCAGAGATTTTCTGCTTGGTGTCAGTGGTCACATAACCAGGATTTGTGAAATGCACCATCTGCTAATATGACCATCCACCATCTGCTTCCATGGCTTCACGTGACCCTGATCAGGGGGCAAAGCAGGCACCACACCTTGCCCACAGGTGACCTACAGGCTAGCGTAGAGAACGAGCGCCTTACACTTCCCATGGTGGAGACATATCTTCACCACGCTTAACGAAGCACTCTTGACAAGTCAATAACCATAACCACAGGAGTTGGATGTGGCATTTGTACCCAGCTTCCTTTAGAAATCTTTCAACATTGAATAGGGTGTAGGAGTGGGGTGGGGTTGTGCAATGGGAAACAGGAGTGGTGGCAAAACATGCCTTCTACGCTCTTTAACACGTTTATTCCCTTGTATACTTCAAATCTCTCGCATTGTCAAGACACATTTTAAATATAGCTGATCTGCTAGGAGGAGACTTAAGAAACACAGAGAATTGCAAAACTGTTTATGATAATGTGGTGGAATCAGTTAGAAAATAAATTCCATGCTTGAGAGTTGATAAATTAAAATCTTACATAAATGTATTTAATTGCATGGTATTCTATTACAAGAAATTAAAATTTATTCTCAAACATTTATTTTTCTCTATAGCTTTTTAAAAATAAAATCACTATCATATTTACTTGTACTGATAATTATTATCAACCTGACACAGCTGCTTCATCCAGTGAGTAACTGCACTGCTATAGAAAGGTTTCAAATATTTCATCAGCTTTCTTGCAAATGTGTGATGGTATTGCAAACAGATTTCTGACATAATGTCTGTACTGGGCCCGGACAGAGAGAAAGAAATAGGTAATTTCATTAGGTGGTATTATTGGTACCTGTTCCATTGAATGGTATAGATGGAAGGACATGTGCTCAAATTAATAGTTAGATAAATAGGTCTCCTAGTTATCCAGAGAAATAGTTCACTAAGAGGAGACACAAGAGGGATGCAATGTTCAACTCAAGTATTCAAATTGGCTCCTCAGCCATTAATTTCACAGAAGCAGCTGCCACTGAAGTGCTTCGATTTTATTGTGTTGTACAGTAAAAACAAACTATATATTATTTTCAGAGATACAGCACAGTTACAGGACCTTCTGGCCCATGAACCCATGCTGCCCAATTACGCCCATGTTACCAGGTAACCTCCTCACCCATACGTCTTTGGACTGTGGGAAGAAACCCGAGTACCCAGAGGCAACCCACACAGTCACAGCGAGAAGCTACAAACTCCTCACAGACAGTGATGGGAATTGGACCCTGGTCACTGCTACTTTAATAGTAATATGCTAATTGCTAAGCAACCGTGCCACACCTTAGATACCATCAAGTTTTGCCCTTTCAATCTGAGTGCTATAACAATGTGATTGGTGTTCTTTCCTGCTAATCCACCTTCTGCTGTTTGATACTATAAAAGTGTCTCAGCCTTGCAGATTTTAACTCTTGAAGAATTTTCAAGCTTCAAATTATAAAGTGCCTTCCTTTGTTCTTACACCCCAGTTGTTCTCTCCCTCTTTTTCTCTTTATTTTACATTGAGTTCACCCAGTCTAATTTACACTACTTGTGCTGTATATTCAACCACCTGTTTTGCTCTGACTAGGGCGGGGGTCGGCAACCCGCGGCTCCGGAGCCACATGTGGCTCTTTTACGTCTGTGCTGCGGCTCCCTGTTGCTTTGGGAAATAATTGGTTGTGGCGACCCTTTTCCTGGCACATCCGAACCGACTCACAATTAGATAGCCTACGGGGGTTTGCGAGCACAGAGCTTTGGAGCCTCTGCACCACGGGGGGGCAGGTTGAGGGAGGCTTAAAAGTGAGGCTGAAGATTTCGAATAAAGTTTTTTCCTTCGACTGCAGTTACCGACTCCGTGTCGTAATTTTAGCGCTGTGTGTAGCACACCGCTACATGGTCAGTATTTAATTAAAATGTATTTTATGTTAGTTTGTTAGTTTTTGAAATGTAATTCTAAATTTGAAGATAATGGTGATCTTGTACAATCTAAATAAGACGTTGTGGCGACTCATTTCCTGACACATCCGAACCGGCTCACAATTAGCCAGCGTTCAGGCTAAGGGAGATAGCCTACGGGGGTTTGTGAGTACGTGTCTTTTGCAGCATCCACGCCCATGGGGGGTGGGTTGAGGGAGGCTTAAAAGCAAGGCTGTTTAGTTCGAATAAAGCTATCTTTGACTGCAGTTTACTGACTGCGTGTAGCACATCGCTACAACGTGTTTTTATCGCTGGCTGTCCAGAGGGGAGGTGCTGAAACGCTTTGTCGTGTGTCTGGAAGAAGTGAAAACTTTCTTGGGCAGCAAAGGGCTCAACTTTCCTGAGCTGGAACAGCCAGAGTGGCTGGAAAAGCTACACTTCATGGTAGACATGACAGCGCACCTGAACACGCTGAACACAGCTCTTCAACGGGGTAAGGACGTACAGCCCTGCACATGTTGGAGGATGTTTTGGCATTCGAGCGCAAGTTGACGTTGCTTGCCAGAGATTTACAGAAAGGCACATTGTCTCACTTCCCCAATTTGAGAGAGTTCAAACAAGGTCACGACATGATAAATTCGGAGTATTTACATTCTGCAATCATCGCAATGCAAACATCGTTTGGGAAACGCTTCTGTGAGTTCAGAGAGGAAAAAAACACATTATCCTTCCCGGTCACTCCCCTAAGCATCGATCCATCCCTACTGAATACGACTGCATTGTCAGGTGTGAGTCAACCTGAACAAGTATGATAAATATTTTAATTGCCTATTATTTTACGTATATTCATATGTTTTCATTGTTCAGTGAAATAGTCCTTTCATTTTTCAGGTTGACAGCTGGCTGACGTTATTTTTGGTTTGCTGCTGGTGGCAAATTTAAGTTTGGCGTTTTTCATAAATACAAGAAGGACTCAAATAGACGTTGAGTATTTTACTTAAAAGTAACCTTCAACCCAACGTCTTTTTTTCGGAGTTCAAAATGTTTTTGTTGCATGCAGAAATGTAATTTCGTTTTCTCTGCAGGAGTTCATCAATTTCATAAATGCAACACATTATAGTTTGTTTATACATAGCATAAAGGCAAAACAAAACGTTGTATGTAGTGTTATTTCATTTTAAATGTCAAACAGGTTTTGCAGCTCCCAGTGTTTTCTTTTCTGTGGGAAACGGGTTCAAGTGGCTCTTTCAGTGGTAAAGGTTGCTGACCCCTGGACTAGGGGAAGGAGATGGACATCCAGTTCATCCAGATCCCAGATGCCCGGTTTACTTCACTGACCAATTACCAGTTCATACCTTCAACAACCTGTAGCTTAAAATGCCTTTTTAATGACCTAAGTGAAATGGATAGAAGGCAGTAAGCAATTGAGACTCTTGCTTTTCCACAGTATGTTATGGTACACTTTACACTAAAATTGCCTTTCTTTGCTCTAATGGTTCACTTCCTGTAAATATTGTATATAATTTTTTTAAATGTGTGTGCTGGTCATAGGATGCTATGTGCTGAAGATACTGCTGCAAGTCACTTTCATTGCACCCATGCATACATGTACTTGTGCATATGACAATAAGACATAGGAGCAGAATTAGGCCTTTTGGCCCATCGAGCCTGCTTTGCCATTTCATTACATCTAGTCTATTTCCCTCTCAGCATCAATCTCCTGCCTTCCCTCCATATACCTTTATGCCCTAATCAAGAATCTGTCAACCTCTGCCTTTAATATACCCAATGACTTAACCTCCACAACCGCCTGTTGCAGTGAATTCCACAGATTCACCACCCTCTGGCTAAAGAAATTCCTAATAACCTCCATTCTAAATGGACATCTCTCTATTGTAAGGCTGTGCTGTCTGTGTTTAGACTCACCTACCACAGGGAATGTCATCTCCACATCCTCTCTGTCGAGGTCTTTCAATGTTCGATAGAATAAACTCTATGTTGACTGTGAGCTTAGAGCAATATAGGACAGGAAAAGGCTCTTTGGCTCACGTGCTTCTGGTGACCATGGTACCAAACTCAATGAATCCTTTTTGCCTGCACAGGATCCATATCCATCCATTCCCTGCCTTTTGTGTGCCTGTTTAATCCCCACTATCATGTCTCATTCCATCACCACCTCTTACAGCGTGATTCAGACACGTGACATCCTCTCCGTAAAAAGTCCTTGCCTTACACGTGTATTTTAGACTTCCCCCTCTCACCTTAAACCTATGCCTGCTACGATTTGACAAATCTACCTTAGGTCAATAGATTTTTTCTACTTTATCTATGCCTATTAAAATTTGATAAACTTCTAGTTCTCCTCTCAGTCCAGAGAAAATGATCCACGGTTCAACCTCTCCTGATGGATAATCCAAGCAATATCCTGGTAAACCTCTTCTTCACCCTCTCCATCGTCTCCATATTATTCCTGTAATACGGTGAACAGAACAGTTGAGACTTAACCAAAGGTTTTATAGAATTGCAACATGACTTCCTGACTCCATCACTCAAAGCTCTGACTGATGAAAGTAAGTAAGCTGTATGCTTTCTTTGTTACCCAGTTCATTTAATTTGCTACTTTCAGTGAAATATGGGATTTATACCCTACGATCTTTCTATATATCACAGAACATAAACCATAGAACAGTACAGCAAGGAACAGGCCTTTTTAGCCCACAGTGTTATGCCAAACCAGCTAAAAGGTAAATCATAAAGGCCCAAAAGCTAATCTTTCCTATCTAAACAATGTCCATATCCCTCCATCTTCCTCTCATCCATGTGCCTATCCAAATGTTTCTTAAAAGCTTCTAATCTATTTGCCTCTACCACCATACCAGGCAGTGTATTCCAGGCATCCACCACTCTGAGTAAAAACTTACCCCTTTGAACCTACCCCCCTCAACTTCAATGCCTGCCCTCTGGTATTAGACATTTCTACCCTGGGAAAAAGAAACTCCCATCTACTGTACCTACGCCTCTCATAATCTTATAAACCTTTATCCGTTCTCCCCTCCACTCTAATGAAAACCACCCAAGTTTGCCCTGGCTCTCATGATAGCACATGCCAGCTAAACCAGGCAGCATCCTTGTAAAATCTTATGCGCCCTTTCATCAATGTTTTTAAGGGTCCTGATATCTACTGTATACTTTCTCCCTACTCTTGCCTCCCAAAATACAACACACGACACTTGTCTGGATTAAACTCTATCTGCCCACATTTCCAACTGGTCTATAACCTAGGGAGTGACAACATTCTTCTCTGCCCACAGCTCCAGCAGTTTTTGCATTGTAGCAAACTCATTGCCCAGACAATTTATATGTCTAACAAAGAACAGGGGTTCCAGGAATGATGATTGTGGAAGATCACTGGTCATGGACCTCCAGTCAGAGTAACACTTCTCCACTACTATTCCCTGCCTTCTGTGGCCAAGTAATTATGGTCCAACATGAAGGAAAAAGATGGTTTAAGGTGCAAAATTAAAAGAAAGTCAAAAAACTGGTCAGCAAAATAAAGTGCAGATTTGCAATAGGAATATTTGGGAAAATTACGAGTTAATAGTCTGGAAACGTTTTACCCTGACATAGGCTGTGCTCAGCGATGCTGGAGTAAGAACAATGTATTAAGAGAATTCATACATTTTCTACATTTTTTGTGAAATAATTTCTCCTTATGTTTTAAAGCAGAAATATCCATCACATTTAATTGGTAATGTGGTTAATTAAATTTTCATTTAGAGGTTGTTCTTTTTAATGTTTTGTGAATTGATTTTCAATGTGTTTAATTTCCTCTACATTCAGCATACAAATTGGATGTATTTACAATCTAAGCAGCAGGCAACATCCTATACTTTTGTTTTAATGTTGCTGCTACACACTGAGCAGAGATAATCAACCTCACTAAATCCCAGTGTTGGCCCATTTCTGCTCTTGATGGGAGTTAGCTGCAGTGGTGGCCATTTTATGCTGCAGTCGGCAGAAAGCACATCTGTGCCGCAGACACACTCCCATTGAATACAGTGATACCAGATGGTTTGACAAAGCATTGCCCCAGCATCAAGTCAGCTCCTAAATCGTTCTGCTGTTTTTATTTGTTATGGTTCATCGACAATTTAGAAACTATGAGGACAATGTCAAGTTTCAAAGTTTACTTTGTTTAAAGTTAAGCCAGTGAAGAAATGGTGCGTATGCAGACTACTGATTAATACTGACTAAATAAATCAAATTCTATTTTTATTAAAGGGAATCAATGGAATTTTTAAGCAGCCTTTTGGATAGATAGAATCTTGAGATTCTATTCATTTACAATTAGGAGCACTGGATTCTGCTTAATTACATGGAAAGATAGATTATTTTTTTACAGGTATTGTATTAAATTCTTTAATTCCCCCTTATACATCATGGTCCTGGTTTCAGATTGTTCAGTTCAACCAGAAAATGTCAATTGAATATTGTTGGAGACATAGAGTATACTGTATGATCATTAGTTTGTGGGTATATCAGACTAGAGAAAAATTAGTCATGACCTCATTCATGGTGGATAATTATACAATTCTTCAAGTCATGTCAAGTCACTTTTTAATGTCATTTCAATCATAAACTGCTGGTACAATACACAGTAAAAATGAAACAACGTAACTCTAGGACGCTGGTGCTACATGAAACAACTCAAAACTACATTGACTATGTGAGACAACTCAAGGCTATACTAGACTATGTAAAAACAACACAAAAACTACACTAGACTGCAGACTTACACAGGACCACATAAAGTGCACAAAACAGTGCAGGGCAGTACAATAAGTAATTAATAAATAAATAGTTAATAAGCAAGACAATAGGCGCAGTAGAGGACAAATTTCAATATAGTAATAAATGATGTAGATATCAGTATAAAATCTGGGTATTGAGGAGTCTGATAGCTTGGGGGAAGAAACTGTTGCACAGTCTGGTCGTGAGACTCCGAATGCTTCGGTGCCTTTTGCCAGATGGTAGGAGGGAGAAGAGCTTGTTTGAGGGGTGCGTGGGGTCCTTCACAATGCTGTTAGCTTTGTGGGCGCAGCATGTGGTGTAAATGTCTGTAATGGTGGGAAGAGAGACCCGCCTTTAATCTTGTTTAAGATTCAAAATAATTATGAATCGTTTTAGAGAATATTTGAGAAAGCAATTTGAATTTCAATGCAATTTAAAGAAGGCAATATATTTCCAAGTCAAAGTCAAAGTAAGATTTATTATCAAAGTACATATATGTTACCATATGCTACCTTGAGATTTATTTTCTTGCAGGTATTTACAGGAAAATAAAGAAATACAATAGAACTTGTGAAAAATTATACATAGACAAAGATTGACAAGCAACCAATGTACAAAAGAAGACAAAGTGTGCAAATAAAATATAAATAATACTGAGAGCAAGAGTCCTTGAAAATGAGACTGTAGTTTGTAGAATCAGTTCAGAGTGGAGATGAGTGTAGTTGCATCTTGCCCTATGGTAGCAGTGAGAAGAGAACGTGGCCTCGCTGGCAGGGGCTCTTGATGATGGATGCTGCTTTCTTGTGGCAGCACGCCATGTAAACGTGCTCACTGGTGGCAGGGCTTTGCCAGGATAATGAGGTGATCTTGCAAGTATTTTCATGTTCCTGCAGTCTTTGCCCTTCTAGCTCATGGAGTTCATGTGTTTCAGAGGACTACCACAGAAGCCTCATGAGGTTACTCAGAAGAGACCACTGCATGATTATGCACTGGTGGTGATGTAATATTTAGAGTCCAGTGACCCAGGCCTTATTATATATTGGCTTGTTTGCATGAGGAATGTAGACAAAGGACTAGGCTGTTGAACCCTAACTATGTTCCACAACTCAAGAAGAGCATGATTGATTGACTCTTGTTTTATCCACTAACAAAGCAAAGGGTTGCCTAAATCTTGAACAATATTCTATCGTCATCTTCTGTTTATAATACAGGGTGTTAATAGCTACAACTTCATGCACAGCTTTAATGTGGAGAAAAGAAAATTTCAATGATTTTCATGAAAGGATTATCAAATCAGTGTGGACTTCAAGCCACACAAGACCACGGGAAAGGTGCCGAAAGCTTGGTAAAAAGATACGTAATTAAGTGTGTTCTTAAGCCAGTAAAGGGATGGAAAATTTTATGAGGTTTGACAGCTGAAAGGCAGTCAGCATTTCTGGAGCAATAAAATACAGGGATAAGAAGCCAGATTTGGAGGAGCAAACATAGCTTTGAGGCCAAGAATAACACCAATGTTATGAACAGTATTGTTTAATTTCAGATGTTATGAACAGTCTAGTTTCTTTTAAGAGCAAACATGAGGAAATCTGCAGATGCTGGAAATTCAAACAACAATACACACAAAATGCTGGTGGAACACAGCAGGCCAGGCAGCATCTATAGGGAGAAGTGCTGTCGACGTTTCGGCCTGAGACCCTTCGTCAGGCTTCTCCCTGTAGATGCTGCCTGGCCTTGTGTGCTCCACCAGCATTTTGTGTGTGTTGTAGCTTAGTTTCTGATGGTTTTCACAGACAGAGTGAGAAAGAGAAAGGGTGGGGAGAAGGAGAGTAAGAAAGAGAGAGAGAGATAAAGAGTGAGATAGAAAGAGAGAGAGAAATAGAGGGGAGAGGGAGAGACAGACAGAGGGAGAGGAGAGATGGAATGAAATGTCCTGATACTAGAATTTGTGATAAGCACAAAAATGTTAATTTCGACTTTTCTCATGATTTAATTGAGGGAGATTACTGCTCATTCAGTTTTCAATGGCAAGAAAGCAGTCTGGCAGGTTTTCTGCAGTGGGGAGGTTAAGAGAAGAGGTTGATATCTAGAGCTGGGTGTTGGCAGTGCAGGTGTGGACACTAACACTGTGACTCTGCCAAAGGGCAGTATGCCAATGAGAAATAAAAGAGAACTGAAGACAGGTTCTTGGGGAAAATCAAGTGCTAATTACATAGGGATGTCAAGGGAAGCAGTTACATATGATTCTGTCTAGAGAGCTAAGTATGAAATCAGACTAGTGCAATTGTAGTGAACTAGTTCATGGTGGAGAGCTGTTGGACTAGAATGGCACGGCCCTAGAGGTGAAAAGTTTTTGTCAAGTTAAGGAATATGAAATGGGATAAGTTACCTTTGTTCAAACAATGCAAGATGTAATTGGAGATATCTTTGGTGGAGGGTCAATGCACAACTAGGGAGATTCAAGCAAGAAGTCTGTGAAAGGTGGGCACATCTGGAATGTTGTGGCATGTGGGAAAGGGCTAATGAGAATGATTTTCCAGATTGAGTCATGGTATCAATTACATGTTGTCTGCACTGGTGGTGTAGTGGTATCTGCACCTGGGCTTCTGAGTGAGAGGTCCCAGGCTGGAATCTGGCTGGTATCTTGCACGAGTTCCACCCGTGCTGGGTTGTCTATCCAGCTAGCAACTCAGCCTCGTAAGGCAAACGCAAAAGCAAAGGCAAGGTTGCTGTCTGATGTGCCTGAAGGTGCGGGGAGGAGCTTATCAACTGCATGAAGCTGGAAAGGAAAAAAAAATTAGCTATATTTGTTGCATCAAAACATATAGTAAAGTGAATTGTTGGCATCAAATCAAATCAGTGAGGAAAGTGCTAGGCAGCCCACAAGTGTTACTACTCTTCTGATGTCAACATAGCATGCCCACAGCTCACTATCCCTAACCCTAACCACACATATTTGGAATGTGGGAGGAAACCAGAGCACCTGGAGGAAACCCTTGTGGTTGCAGGAATAACATAGAAATTGTTTACAGCAGCAGTGGGAAAAGATCCTGATTGACAGCTGGCACTAACCATTATGTGACTGTGGCATCCAGTGGAATCACTGGCAAGAAACCTAACAGGCATGAAATGATCAAGGAAGGCAAACTTTTTTCCACTTGGGCTGGAAAATAATTGGCTCACATTGAGGAGATTCCAGGAGTTAATATTGACAGACTTGATTAATTCTCCTTCTTCCTCATCGGCTCATTCTGTTTTTATCAATGTCAGGAACTGGGGAATGAAGCCTTTAGTATTCTCATATATTCCTTGTTGAGAGAGTGTACACCTCTCTATTTAGCCAGTGTCATTATCCATTGGGACTGCATTCCTTCTGGAATTTTGTAGCCTTTTCCGACCTCTGCAGCAGGATTTGTCATGAATTCCTGATACATGGGAACAGAGAACTAAAGGAAACAAAACCTTGACTTGGTAGAGGTGTATAAAATGATCAGAGGCATAGACAGATTGGACAGCGCCATCTTCCCAAGGCAGCAATGGCTAAAATGGGAGGACATCATTTTAAGGTGACTGGAGGGAAGTATAGGGGGGATGTCAGAAGTAGGTGCTTTATAGAGAGAGAGTAAGTGCTTGGAACACACCACCAGAGTTGCTGATTACGGACATTTAAGAGGCAGTAACATGAGGAACACTTAAGGGACTCTTGGATGAAAGAAAGTGGAGGACCATGTGGGAGGGAATGGTTAAAAGGTCAGCACAACAGCCGAGGAGCCTGCTCTTTGCTGTGTAGTTCTATGTAGATGAGATGGAAACTCTACTTCAGCAATGGTTGTGAATAGTAGGTAAAAACTTGTTCTATATTAACTGTTCATGCTGCAGTGCAGTCCTGCATTTAGCGCCTCGCCTGCTGCCAAGTCTGGCTGCTCTCCTCCCGTCCGCTGACCTGAAACGTGAGCCCTGTTTCTCTCCCCACTGACATTGCCTGACATGCTGTGTCATTTCATGCTCCAGATTTCCAGCGTCTCCGGCTTTTATCTCAAATTTCTAGCATACGTGGTTGGGAGGTTGGGGGAGAAGTGGCCTTGATTCTTGCAGCTGATTTTGTCCTGGTTGAGATTCAGTGCCTCATGGTGAGATCTCCCGGTCTGTCAAGACTCGCTGTCAGCCAACCTTTAACACTTAACCCTTCTCTTTTCTGTCCTTGAAACAAATGCAGACCACCTGCGTCTGTGTCTCTGGCACTGCAGTTGCAGAGTCAGTGTGTGTTAATGCTTTCAGGTCTTTGTTCACACCCTGTGGAATATATTCCATAAACTCCAAGCTAGTTTACACTGCATTTTAAACTGGTACTAATTTAATTGCTGATGTAAATTGTGGCCAAATCTTTCCAGTATCTTAAGCCTTTTAAAGATTAATTAGTGGCTATATTGCCTTGTGATCTGTGGTCAGAGGTATAATTCATGTGTGTTGTTTCTGTAATGTTTTGGTTATATTGATATCAATACATTGTAAGCACAGGAAAATCTGCAGATGCTGGAAATCCAAAACAACACACACAAAATGCTAGAGGAGGGCAGCAGGCCAGGAAAAGAGAGAGCAGTCGATGTTTCAGGCCAAGACCCTTCGTCAGTACATTGTTACTGACTGAATTAAGCTTCTGCAGGAGGACTGGTGAGAAAAGATCATTGTAGTATTATGGAACTCCAGTAAGTCCAGAAAATGTCACCAACACTGCAGCAAAGGTGCTTATTTAAAGCCAGACTATGGCCTTTAATTGTAGTGTCTCATCAGAACCTTGCAACATTTCTCTAATGATTATGTTTAATTGTCGACCAGCATGCTTTTACATCACTGGGAACTTACTGCAAAATTCTGAGGAACTTTGGGAGTAGCTGGTTGATTGGACATATGTTCCATGCGCACTTGGATGATTTTGGTCAGTTTGTGGTTGGTTTCTTGCTGACAAATTCGCATTAAGGTAGATATAGAGTTGCCTTCTGAGTAGCATAATGTTATAATTAATCACAGGATTGGCATGGGTATGAAGGGCTGTGTGACTCAGTCTGTGTTGTGAGATTTTATGCTTGTGTAATACTAGCAGCACTGAGATATCCAGGGTTGTGCTCTGTTCCCAGTGTCCTTACTGAAGTGAAATGGAAAATGACAGCAGCACTGTGCAGCATGACCACCTGGCGGAGCATGCTGGGAAATGGGTAGTTATTAGCCTCTATAAATTGCCCCAGGATGTAGGTGAGTAGTAGATTATTTTTAAAGTTTTATTTTATTGGGATACATTGAGGAGTAGACCCTTCTGGCCTTCAAGCCATGCTGCCTGGCAACTCTCAATTTAACTCTAGCCTAATCATGGGACAACTTACAATGACCATTTATCCTACCGAACGGTACATCTTTGGACTGTGTGAGGAAACCAGAGCACCTGCCCTTTCGTCTTCCTTTATTCTTCTGAAACCATCACGCCTTCTCTTTCCTCTCCTCCACCCTCATGACCTGTTCAGCATCCACACCTTCCTCCCTCTGGTTCCCCACTTATTCCCCTATATTCCATGCTTCATTGTCCCCTCCTGTCAGATTCCATCTCGTACATCCTTTTGCCTCTTCCACCTTCCAGCTTCCCACATCATTCCCACTTTCCACCTTTCTGTTTTCTCCTCTTACCTGGATTTTCCGATCAGAATCAGAAGCTGAAGCAGGTTTATTATCATCAGCATGTGAGGTGTGATTTGTTAACTTAGCAGCAGCCATTCAATGCAATACATAATCTAGCAGAGGGAGAAAAAAATAAATAAAATAAAACATAATAAATAAACAAGTAAATCAATTACATATATTGAATAGATTATTAAAAATGTGCAAAAACAGAAATACTGTATATTAAAAAAAAGCAAGTTAGTGTCCAAAGCTTCAGAGACCTTTTAGGAATTGGTTGGCAGAGGGGAAGAAGCTGTTCCTGAATCGTTGCATGTGTGACTTCAGGTTTCTGTATCTCCTACCTGATGGTTACAGTGAGAAAATGCATGCTCTGGGTGCTGGAGGTCTTTAATAATGGACGTTGCCTTTCTGACACACCACTTCCTAAAGATGTCCTGGGTAATTTGCAGGCTAGTGCCCAAGACGTTGCTGACTAGATTTACAACCTTCTGCAGCTTCTTTTGGTCCTGTGCAGTAGCCCCTCCATACCAGACAGTGATGCAGCCTGTCAGAATGCTCTCCACGGTACAACTACAGAAGTTTTTGAGCATATTTGTTGACATGCCAAATTGCTTTAAACTCCTAATAAAATATAGCTGCAGTCTAGCCTTCTTTATGACTACATCAATATGTTGGGACCAGGTTAGATCCTCAGAGATCTTGACACCCAGGAACTTGAATCTGCTCACTCTCTCCACTTCTGATCCCTCTATGAGGATTGGTATGTGTTCCTTCATCTTACTCTTCCCGAAGACAACAGTCAGCTCTTTCGTCTTACTGACGTTGAGTGCCAGGTTGTTGCTGCGGCACCACTCCACTAGTTGGCACATCTCACTCCTGTACACCCTCTCGTCACCACCTGAGATTATATCAACAATGGTTGTATTGTCAACAATTTTGTAGATGGTATTTGAGCTATGCCTAGCCGCACAGTCATGTGTATATAGAGAGTAGAGCAGTGGCCCATCAGTTCATGCTCCTCTCCTCCCCCATCCTTTTATTCTGGATTCTGCCCCCTTCCTTTCCTGTACTGATGAAGTGTCTCAGCCTGAATCGTTGACTCTTCACGTCCTTCCATAGGTGCCGCCTGCCCTACTGAATTCTAGCGTTTTGTGTGTCTTGCCACCATGCAAAAAGTAGGAGTTGCATTTTTAAATATTGCTTATGTTCATTAGATGATATTTTGACATTATTTTCATAATTCTTTTGGTAATATTTTTGACAAATTCAGTGGTAACATACAGTGACTATTTAGTGAACTCTGTGAGCTTCCAGGTCTGTACAATTTTCAACACTGTCCTCAGTTTCCCTCCACTCTTACAATCCATGGCTGACTGAAGTTATTCTACTGAGATGTGACCACAACAATTATCACTGATTCCACAAATCACAGCTGTTCTCTCCCTGTTTGCACCCTCCACAATTTATCCTACAAAGAGGTCAGATCAAACGTAATGACAGTGGGAAACTCAGGAGATTCTGCAGATACCAGAAATCTTCAGCAACACACCGAAACGTGCTGGAGGAACTCAGCGGGTTAGGCAGCATCTATGGATGGGGAATAAACAGTTGTCATTTTGGCTGAGACTCTTTATCAGGACTGGAAAGGAAGGGACAGGAACCAGAATAATAAGGTTGGGGGTGGGGGGGGGGCGGAGACGTACAAGCTGGCAGGTCATAGGTGAGAACTGGTGAAGAAGAAAGTGGGTGGCTGGGGGAGGAAGGATGAAGTAAGAAACTGCACTGGGATAGGTGGAAGAGGTAAAGAGCTGTGTAAGAAGGAATCTGATAGGAGAAGATGCTGGACCATGGAAGAAAGGAAAGGAGGAGGGGCACTAAAGTGTGGAGATGGGCAGGTGAGGAAAAGAGAAGGGATGAGATGATAAACAGGAAAGGGAATAGGAAAAGAAAGGAGGAGGAGGGGGAGAAATTATGAGAAGTTAACACTATCGATGTTCATGCCTTGAGGCTGGAAATACCATGACAGAATACGACGTTTGCTCTTTCAACCAGAGTTCAGTTTCATCATGGTAACAGGAGGGCACCGACCACATTTCGGAATGGGAATGGGAAGTAGATGACCCTGTGTTTTACAGTGGATCTTCTTATTCTGGCTTCCATCTCTGTCCTTTCCAATCCTGATGAAGGGTCTTGCCCTGAAATGTCGACAGTTTATTCCCCTCCAAATGCCGTATGACTTGCTAAGTTCCTCCAGCATGTTGTATGTGTAATGACACTGAATCTGGGTTTATGAACAGAGTTGTCAAATACAGGAACTCAGGAACAAGGGTTTGTTCTGCATCTATAACTAATTGTACAAGGAGTATATGGAGCTGGCCACTCCATAAGGTCAGAAAGCAAGCAATAATCATATCCCTTCTGTATATTTTCCATGATTAAAGAGAGGATTGTGATTAGCTGCGGCTTTTAAAAAGCTGCTGCTCTTTATATTGCTGTTTGATGTGCTTGATTGATGCTGCAAAGTATATTCTACCCTGTGATGCAGATGTCACTGCCAAGGCTGGCATTTACTGCCCATCCTTCATTACCACGGAGAGGGGCATTTTCTGGAAATGCAGCAGATGCTTTGAAGTGCTTTGATCCTGTGGGAAGGTATTGTAGGCCACATCAGTGAAGTGTCTGATAGATGCTGGAGTGGCAGGCAGATCAGTGTTAATTATAGGACACTGGCTTTTTAACAGCAGTTAGCAACAAACTCATTTCCTTTGCTGATGCTAGTTATTCTTTGCAGATTTAAAAAAAAACTGAGTTCAAATTCTCAGTCATGTATGGCAGAATTTGGGCATTGTATTGCTGACAGTGATACACACAGAGGGTGGTGGATATCTGGAATGATCTGTGGAAGAAACTGGAGGTGGGTATAATCACAACGTTTAAAAGACATTTAGATAGGCACAGAGATAGAACATTTCCAGAGGGATATAGGCCAAATGGGACTAGCTCAGGTAGAGATCTTGAATGGCCTGAACATGGGCCTGTTTTCATAAGGTATGACACTGTGACGTTGAGACACTCCAAGCACTGCTTATCAGTTGAACTGCTTGACAATTAAAATCCATGCTACTTATCACATGTATTGAGGCAGTTCAGTCCATTATCTGTCTCCTGGTCAAACACTGAGCCGTCTGGGTTGCTTTCCCTCCCCAGCTCTTGGTCTGTAGCCCTGGACCTTACAACTGTTCATGTTCACCTTCTGGTGTAATAAGGCTGCAAGAGATTCTGACTCCATTATCCTCCAGGCAGTAACTTCAAGACACCATCGTGCTTTGGATGAAAACATTTCACCTCAGCGCCCATCTAATTCTTCTACCAAATTGATGTTACCGTTGTCATCAACACCTCTGCCCAGAGAAAATCTCCCTTCCTAATTATCTTGTCTAAGACTGTTATGACTTGCTAAAATTCTTATCAAAAATGTCTACCTCCTTGTCAGCAGAACATTCCAACCCATCTTGAGAAAGGTCAAAGCTGACAACTTGCCACATTACTAGGGGGTAGTTGCACTGCCAGAGGCGCTGTCTTAGGTGAAGTATTGTAATATGGCGGTGCGGGTCCTCTTAGGTAAATACGAAAGATCCTCTTTGTGGGGGATCATGGGTGTCCTTGCCACTGTCTAGGCCAATATATATCCTTAAATCAGTATTACTAAAACGCACAGTTGTTTGAGACTATAGTTAAGCATATGAGCTGCGTTAACAAGCTGCTGTGTTCCCCTCTTTATTCTTCTAACTTTACCTCAGGTAACCTTATGAGGTTATTAAGCCATGTTCAGAGTAGTGTAGCTTTTCTTGTGGTGGTGGGGTTTGAACCTGTGCCCACTGATACCAGATGACAGAGCTTCATGCCCCACCCTTGTAAGAAATGCTATACGGTGCCTTTAGGCTTCCCACTTTCATTGCCTAGGAGACATGTCGTTAAGAATGCCTTCTACTATCAGCCGCTCCACAGGTGTGATTGAAGGCCTTGCTGCCTCATCCTGAGCCGGCAGTTCCTTCAGCCACTTTGTGAAGCTTGAAGCTGTAAATGCTTATTGACTGCATCCCAGGGTGGGCACTCAGAGTCAGTGCGGCACAACTGGCTGCTGTGTTTGCAGACATTTTTAATCTCTCCCTCTCCCAGTGTAGAGTGCCCTCCTGCTTCAAAACACCCACCATTGTTCCTGCTCCTAAAAAGACCAAGGTAACATGTCTGAATACTAGGGTCCGGTAGCACTTGGCTCAATAATAAGCAAATACTTTGAGAGGCTGGTCAAGGACTATATTTGCAGCTTGCTACCACTCACACTGGACCAACACAACCGATCGACAGATGACACAATAGCCACAGCTCTACACACCATCCTTACACATCTGGAGAAGAAGAATGCTTATGTGAGAATGCTGTTCCTGGACTACACTTAAGCATTCAACACCATAATTCCCTCCAGTCTCAACAAGAAGCTCAGAGACCTTGGTCTTCACCCTGTCTTGAGTAGCTGGATCCTGGACTTACTGTCAGATCGTCAGCAGTTGGTAAGAGTGGGCTCCCTCACCTCTGCTCCTCTGACTCTCAACACAGAAGCCCCTCAGGGATGTGTCCTATGCCCCCTCCTTTACTCTCTGTATACCCATGACTGTGTCGCCACCCACAGCTCCAATCTGCTAATTAAGTTTGCTGACGACACCACACTGATTGGCCTAATCTCAAATGATAATGAGGCAGCCTGCAGAGAAGAAGTCATCACCCTTACGCAGGTGTCATGAAAACAACCTCTCCCTCAATGTCGCAAAAACAAAGGAGCTGATTGTGGACTACAGGAGGAATGGAAACAGGTTAATCCCTATTGACATCAGTGGATCTGGGGTTGAGAGAGTGAACAGCTTTAAGTTCTTTGGCATACACATCACCGAGGGTCTCACGTGGTCTGTACATACCGGCTGTGTGGTGAAAAAGGCACAACAGAGCCTCTTTCACCTCAGACAGTCAAAGAAGTTTGTTATGGCCCCCCAAATCCTTTCTACAAGGGCACAACTGAGAGCATCCTGACTGGCTGCATCACTGTCTGGTATGGGAACTGTACTTCCCTCAATCGCAGGACTCTGCAGAGAGTGGTGCAGACAGCCCAGCACATCCGTAAATATGAACTTCCCACTATTCGGGATACTTACAAATACAATTGTGTAAAAAGGGCCCGAAGGATCATTGGAATCTTGCGTTACCCCCAACCACAAACTGTTCCAGCTGTTGCCATCTGGGAAACAGTACTGCAGGACCAACAGGTTCCGGGACAGCTTCTTCCACCAGGCCATCAGACTGGTTCATGCTGATACAACTGTATTTCTATATTATATTGACTGTCCTGTTGTACATTCTATTTATTATAAATTACTATAAATTGTACATTGCACATTTAGACAGAGATGTAACGTAAATATTTTTACTCATGTATATGAAGGATGTAAATAATAAAGTCAATTCAATTCAAGTTTGTGTTTCTTGTCATTCAACAGTATACGTGTACACAGCTGAAGAAAACATCTGGGGCCAGGGTGCAAAGCACAGTACATATAGTCACAGGCAGCACATATAGTAATGATCCAGTAAATATAGATACAAAATAATGTTAGCATAAGTTCTTAGATGGCATGGCATGAAGATTGGCAAGTTGACTTTCCTGAATGGACTAGCTGAAGTCAATTAAAGACTGCAATGTTGTGCACTCCTGCAGAGAAAGAAGACATGTAAGGAACAGATATATTGTCACCAAAATGTTTTGGAAGGAAACTTCAGCAAGTTTTCACTTGTCTGACCCTACCTTCACCTACCTGTTGCTTAAAGTTTCACTGCCTCTTCTGGTACCTCTTTTGGTGCTTTCCTGTTTAGCATTCTGCATAAAACTGGGTTCATTCAAAACTTTGCTACCTTGTCCTAACTTGCACCACTCACCCATAAACCTTGTGCTTTCTAACCTACCTTGCTTCCCAGTGTTGCAAAGGCCCCTCTGTGATATCAGCATGTACGTGCTCAGATCCCTCCATGTTCTTGCCCTTTCCTGTTTCTGAACCTACCCCTCCCTGCCTAAAACTATTTGAGTGCTCAGGTGCTGCCTGTCTCACCTAAATCTCTGATACCCTCTATCAGCTCTGGAAATCCCTTTTTGACTGCCTTCTTTTACGTTTGCACTTGAAACCTTCTCTTTTATCCAATTGTGAATATCAGTCCTAATAACTTCTCAAGTGGCATGTCATCAAATTTTGTCCTGTGAATTTCTTATGGATCACCTTGGGACATGTTACTCAGTTAAAGCCTGCTGTTTAAACACAACGCTGTTGTTTCACATTGACAAATGACAAGGTGGCTCTGCATGGCTTTGAACAAAGGATGGTAATGCAAGTCCCTGTGTGTGATGCAATCAGTCACAATGCATCACAACTTGGGATAGAGCAAAGGTGCAGCTGGAAGACCAAGTTGAACCCTGAATCTGGTGCTGTCTGTGTGGAGTTTGAAAGTTCTCCCTGTGACCATATGGATTCTTTTCCAGCTCTCCTAGTTTTCTCCCCCATTTCAAACGTATGCAGCTGGTGTGTTAATTAGCCATTATAAATTGCCTGTGACATACACATTAGTAGTAGAACCTGGAGGGAGTTGATAGGAATGTGGGGAGAATACAATGAGATCAATATAGGATTAGTGTAAATGGGTACTTGATGGGCTGAAGGGCCTTTTTGCTGTGCTTGCATGACTCCAAAACTCTACAACTTCATCTTGCAATGTGCCTTGTATTGAATGCTGGATTTGTGTAGAGGAGAAACTGACTGTAATTGCAGTGGGGTAGATTAGATAGAAGGCATTGAACAGGCAGAGTGCTAGTATAATAACTTTGTTATACAAGATTTATACCCCCTGGAAAATGTAAGGCTGCCAGGAGCTATTATGAAGCCTTGTGATAATTGTGTTTAGACTGCCAGTGTTCATGATAAAGCTGCTTCTATATCCAAGGCTCCTGGGCTGTATCTGGTAGTTTCACACCATTTACGACAGACCACAACATTTACTGGGTGAATAAAGTGCTACTCTGGTGCAGGGTTGAAATTTCTACACTTTGAAAAAAAAATTAGAACTATCAGAAAAATGCGTGAGGCGAGATTAAAATTAAATTTCAAATGCATCATCACTTACAGGCAAGTTGAAAGGCTTGTTTAGCAAATTTAGCTAAATGCTCACATTTGATGAACATCAAATTTTTACAGGTCATGATTTTTTTAAGAAGGTGCCTTTAGCTATTCATTTCTGTTGTTTGTTGACTGAGACCAAATTCACAGTGGCGCATTTCTTTCCACAGATGTACAGCGTATGGAGGCCATTTGGGACATCACTTCAGAAGTACATAACCTGTTAACATTGGATCCACTTCCCTAAATCCTTTGCACAATGCATGCCAGGCTGCTGCACATAAAGACAGTTCTTGTCTTTGGGTCACTTATCTTAAATCCATTTTCCATAGTTGCTAATTCCTCAACCATTGGAAAATATTTTGCCTTATTTATTCCACAAGTCACTTAATCGTTTTGAAGAACTCCCAGAACATAGAACATAGAACATAGTACAGGTCCTTTAGCCAAGATGTTGTACCGACCTCTGAACCCACTCTAAGGTCAATCTAGCCCTTTCCTCCCATGTAGCCCTTCACTTTTCTTTCATCTATATGGTCACTGAAGAGTTTCTTAAATGTCCTTAATGTATCTGCCTCTTCCACCACCCCTGGCAGTGGGTTCCATGGACCCACCATTCTATACTTTATACTACCCTATACTTCCCTCCAATTATCTTAAAATTATGCCCCTGACATATTAACCATTTCTGCTTTGGGAAAAAGTTTCTAGCTGTCCACTTTATCTGTGCCTCTTATCATTCTTATATACTTCTGTCAAGTCACCTCTCATTCTCCTTCACTCCAAAGTGAAAAGCCCTAGGTCACTCAACCTATCCTCATAAGACATGCTCTCTAATCTAGGAAGCAGGCATGTAATTCTTCTCTACACCATCTCTAAATTTTCTACATCCTTCCTATAATGAGGGTGATCACAATACTCTAAATGTGCTCTAGCCAGAGTTTTACTGCAACATTACCTTGCAGATCTTGAACTCAGTCCTCCAACTAATGAAGGCCAACTTACTGTAAATGCCTTTGTAACCACCCTATCAACTTGCGCAGCAACTTTGATATATCTATGGACGTGAACCCCAAGATCCCTCTGTTCCTTCACACACAGCTGATTAATACCATTAACCCTGTATTCTGACTTCAAGTTTGACTTTCCAAAGTGTATCACTCCACACTCCTCCAGATTAAACTTCAATTGTCCTTTCACAGCCATTGCTGAATCCTCTCACTGTCCCTGACAATGTTCTATGCAATCCACAACACCACCAACATAGGAACATAATAATAATTTTCCTTTTCACTGCTGTTGAATTACATAAACACATCAAGACTGTGAGGCCATGTGATGAAATCTCTAAGTGATGATGGCATTCGTCTGTCTCGCGAGACCGTGGATCTGTGCCTGGAAAGTCTTGCTTCAGTCTGTGTTGGTAGAGCAGCGTCTGATGTGGCTGTAGAGGCCACACGGGAGTGTCAGTCTCGGCTACGTTTGAAGGCGCTGTCCTCTGGTGTTGTCTTGGTGCTGTTTATTCGGCGAGTGCGCTTTTCTTCAGCAGCAAGCCTCAGCTTCTCTCCTCTTTTTAGACCTCTGCACAGTTCCAGCCTCCAGCGAGAGCGATCGCTTGCAATGTCCTCCCACCTCTTGACGTTCATGTTCAGTGACTTCATGACTCTCTTGCAGACATCTTAGAAATGAAGATGGGGCTGCCCTTGTGCTCTCTTGCCGGAGGCCAGTTCCCCTTAGAGCAGGTCTTTCGGGATCCTCCCGTCTGACATGTGATGTACGTGGCCCAGCCAGCGGAGATGGCGTTGTTGGAGCAGGGTGAAGAGGCTGGGTATCTGGGCGTGGGCCAGGACCTCATTATTGGTGACTTGGTCAGTCCACTTGATGTCCAGGATGCGTCTCAGGCTGCGAAGGTGGAAGATGTTGAGACGCTGCTCTTGTCTGAAGTAGAGGCCCGTAAATCAGTGTGCTGAGGACACAGACCCTGTAGACTGCAATCTTGGTGTGCGTCGTCAGCTCTCTGTTGTCCCAGACTCTGTCAGCCTGGTGAGGCTGCTTGTCCTATCCGTCTGTTGATCTCGGGGTCTAGGGAGAGACTGTCTGTGATGGTGGAGCCAAGGTATGTAAACTCGTGAACTACCTCCAGATTGTAGTTGTTGATGATAATGGCAGGGGGGTGCTCAACACATTGGTCTTCTTCAGGCTGATGGTCAAGCTGAAGTCCTGACAGGCTTGTGAGAAGCTGTCCGTGAGGCGTTGCAGTTGCTCTTCAGAGTGTGTTGCCAGTGCGGCGTCGTCTGCAAACAACATGTCCCTGATGAGTACTTCACGAACCTTGGTTTTCAACCTCAGCCGGGACAGACTGAACAGCCACCTGTCCGATCTGGTGTGGAGGTAGACTCCATCACTTGATGTTCCAAAGGTGTGCTTCAGCATGCGGATGTTGAATGTCTTCGAGGAAGAGCTGTCAAACTGAACGATGCCCTTCATGTCTGTGTGGAATGGCTGAACTATCGTGAGGAGCCTCGAGGGACAACCAATCCTGGCAAGGACTTTGAACAGGCCGTCTCTACTCACAAGGTCAAAGGCCTTTGTGAGGTTAATGAAAGCGATGTAGAGTCGTAGATATCTTTGCTCTCTGCATTTCTTTTGTAGCTGTGGAAGGGAGAAGATCCTGCTGATTGTGGAGCATTCTGACCTGAAATCGCACCGAGACTCGGGATATACCCTGTCGGCTATCTTCTGCAGTCTGTTCAAGACCACGCGGGCGAAGACCTTCCCGACAATGCTCAGTAAGGAGATTGTCCTGTAGTTGTTACAGTTGCTTCTGTCCCCTTTGTTCTGATAAAGGGTGACAATGTTGCAGCCTCTCATGTCTTGTGGCACTGCTCCCGCTATCCAGCTCTGGCGCAGTAGTTCGTGCAGGTGGTTTAGCAGGACGCCCTTTGCGCACTTGCTGGCCTCTGGTGGAATGCCATCCAATCCTGGTGCAGTGGGCAGGCTGTCGATGGCTTTACTCAGCTCTTTGGCAGTTGGCAAAGCATCCAGTTCCTCCATGACAGGCAGGCATTCCACGGCGTCTAGCACACTGTCCGAGATACTGTTTTCTCTGGAGAAGAACTCAGAGTAATGCTCCACCCATCTTTCCATCTGCTTGCCTTTGTCTTTGAAGGTCTTGCCTGTCATGGTTTTCAGTGGAACTATCTTGCTCTGGATTGGACCAATGGCTTCCTTGATCCCCTCGTACACTCCATGGATGTTGCCTGTATCAAATGATGACTCTACACAAGACGCAAAGGACAAGTTCTACGACCAGTTCTCAATTATGATACAGGAGATCCCAGTTGCTACTACTTGGCAACTTCAATGCCAGAGTGGGCGTCAACCACGACTCCTGGCCAAGCTGCCTGGGGCGGTATGGGATTGGCAGCATGAATGACAACAGGCAACGACTGCTCGAGCTTTGCATGCTCCACAAATTGTGTGTCACCAACACCTACTTCTGTCACTCAGGAAACATAGTCATGACTCGCTCCTTTCAGAGTGCTGACTGTGACACGGATCACTCTCCGGTTTGCTGCAAGAGCAGACTTCAGCCAAAGAAGATGTACTATGCCAAGCCTCCAGGCAAGCAGCGGATCGATGCCAGTAAGACACAACACCCGGACAAAGCGGCGGAGTTCATCAAGTCATGGGAGGATGCTCTCCTTGCAGACCCACCAGAAGCAGATGCTCAGCAGAGATGAGACTCTCTCAGGGACACTCTCCACAGCACTGCACCCAAGGCCATTGGGAAGAAATGGGGCAAGCCACAGGACTGGCTTGAAGCGAGCTCAAGTAAGCTCACTGTTGTCATCAAGGTAAAGCGTGTTGCACTACCAGAGCACAAACGCCACCACACCCAGGCAACTCTGCAAGTGCTAAGGACAGCAAGAAGCAAGGCCCTGGAAACATGGAAACAGCCAGACGCTGTGCAAATGACTACTGGCTACAATCTCTAAGTACTGCTTACACTAACTACTATAACATAAATATAATGAAACTACTGTTCATGTGCATGAGGTAACATTAGAAGTTGGATTGTCCTCAGCTCAGGATGAGGTTTCAGAACTCTACCACTGAGGCAGGCACAGGGATATCATCATTTGAGCAAGAAAAGGAAAATGTGAAATACCAAAGACTAAACAATGGAGAGACAACAGTCTTAGATAATGGAATCTCTAGCAACATACATGCTGCTGGAGGAACTTAGATGATTGAGCAGCGTCTGTGGGGAGAAAAGAATTGTTGACACTTCAGGTCGAATCCCCAGATCAGGACTGAACAACAGGGCCTGAGGGAAAGGGAGAGAAACCAAGACCTGCAGAAATGGGGAAGAAACAGACTAACTCTCTCTGAAATAAAGTATCAGTTCAAGGACCTTACGAAAATAAATTTTAATTTTAATCATTCATGGGCTCCTTTGCTTCAGCTGGCATTTTGTATAAAATCTATTATATCTTTCTTTAAATTCCTGTGCCTAAAGAACCATCACAGTTTTCCCACAGATGGGTGATGACTGAAGGCTTCACCCTCAAATTCAAGTTCTAGTTCAAATTTATTGTTAAGTTCATGTTTATTATCATAGGCAGAGTATAAATGCCATGAAAGTTCATTTTTTATAGCAGCAGAACACATCTAATTCCTGCAAAGACAAAGTCAAAGTAAATTTATTGTCGGAGTATGTATATGTTCTCATACATGTACTACCTTGAGATTCATTTTCTTGCAGACATTTACAGGAAAAATAAAGAGATACAATAGGATTTATGAATAACTATACATAAACAAAGACAAACAATGACTCTGCAAAAGAAGAAAAGTTACGTAAATAAAAAAATAATATTAACAATGTGCAAAAGAAGACAAATCATGCAAATAAAAAACATAATATTGACAACACGAGCTGTAAACTGATGAGTTGCAGAGTCCTTGAAAATGCGTGTGTAGTTTGTGGGATCGGTTCAGTGTAGAGGTGAGAGAAATTACCAATGCCAGTACAGGGGCCCGATGGTTGTAGTGTAATAACTGCTCCTGAACCTGGTAGTGTGGGCTTAAGGCCCCTGTACTTGTGTGATGTATATGTTTTTGTTCATTGTAAACAATAGCAATTCCACATATGTATTCTGTGTTGCGTTTCCTTGTAAGTTTTCTACTACTTTTTTTCCCAGTCACTGGCATATCTATTGCTCTCCAAAAGTGCAACATGGGAGTCAACTGCCTGCTTATTAGAACAATGATTTTTATCTCCCACTAAAGTAGTTTCATCCAAGCCAGGTCAACACCAAGGGTACCGAATAAATTCTATGTTTAGCAACTGACATTTAGCAGTCCACTGAATGTCACAGACCTTATTATAAAATGTTAAAAATGACATTTACCTGTTTCTGATACACATTTTAAAGCTCATGTTGTAGGCTAACACTTAACCAAAGATACATTTTCAGTTTTATATAAGTCTTAAAACAATGACGGACTTCACCATTTCTCAAACAAGTGAATATCTGCAGATTGTGGAAATCCAGGCAACCCACTGGCCAGGCAGTATCACCATTTCTCTTGTGCTTTAAGTGATGTATTTTTATTTTTCACTTAATGATACAGCACAGTAACAGGTCCTCCCAGCCCAATGAGCCCGTGCTGCCCAGTTGCACCCATGTGACCAATTAAACTACTAACCTGTCTGTACACTTTGGTATGTGGGAGGAGACCAGAGCACCCAGAGGAAAGCCACATGATCACGGGAAGAATATGCAGACTCCTTACAGAGAGCAGCCGAAGTGAACCCAGGGCACTGGCACTGTAATAGTGCCATGCTAAACACAATGCTACCATGCTATCCCTAATGTAATACAAGAATCATAGGATGCTTACAGCATTGTTGGAAACCAATCTAGAAGCTCTATATCAAAACAGTTCTCCTAGTCTCAATTCCTTTCCATTTCCCTTTCCTTTTCCCTTTCCTCTTTCCTTTCAGATACTTATCCACATCCGTTGCAAACAACAATTCAATCTGTTCTGGACAGTAACAGACCCTGACCGCTTGCTGAGTAAAAACATTCTTGCATTTACTGCTCTTGCTAATTATCCTCATTCTTCTATAGATGCACGGTGGAGAGTAGAGTGTCTGGTTGCATCACAGACTGGTATGGAAACACCAATGCCTTGAATGGAAAAGCCTACGCAAATAGTAGATCCAGCACAGTACATCACAGGTAAAGCCTTCCCCACCATTGTGCATGTCAACAAGGAGCACTATTGCAGGAAAGCAACATACATCATCAAGAACCCCCACCATCCAGGCCATGCTTTCTTCTCGCTGCTGCCATCAGAAAGAAAGTACAGGAGCCTTGGGTCCTACACCACCAGGTTCAGGAACAGTTATTTCCCCTCAGCCATCAGGCTCTTGAACCAGAGGGGATAACTTAAACCACATAAACGTTGAACTGATTCTGCAACCTATAGACTCACTTTCAAGGACTCCAGAACTCATATCCTCAATATCTTTTCCTATTTAATTATTATTATTGTTATTTTGTGCTTTTTTTCTTTTTTATAATTTCACAATTTGTTGTCTTTTGCACATTGGTTGTTTGTCATCGTGTGCAGTTTTTCAATGATTCTGTTGTGTTTATTTTTATTTACTCTGAATGCCAGCATGAAAGTGAGTCTCCGGGTAGTATATGGTGACATATATGTACCTTGATTCCAAATTTACTTTGAACTTCAATTCCCCTAATTCTTTTTCCATCGGCCGTAATATATCACATTCTTCCAAAATACAGAGGCAAAGTGATTATGTATGGCTGTCAGCTACAGTTTTTGAATCAACAATAGGCTGTGGGGTGGGAGAGAACTGAAAATGCAAAACTTCCAAAATTAAACAATCTGTAAACTTCGTTCAGTTGGAATAGCTCCTTTGCAAAAGTGCTGATAGTGCCCAGTCAAAACTTGCAGCATGAGGAGTGATCCTTTTGTTCACAGCAGAATATTCCTACACAATTGAAGCAATGAGAATATGTTAGTCACTGTCAAAAATCAAATTGAGGCAATTTATAAGTGATCAAAAACGTTAGAATTTAACACTTAAGAAAATTTAAAAACCTTGAACTGAGCTTTACTAGTTTAAGAAGTGTATCAACTGCTTACCTTGGTCTCTGAGTTGTTCCTTGACATTCATTTTACTGCATCAGGTTAAGCCTGGGGCAGATTTTTCCAGAATTAGTATCTGGGTTTATTATCACTGACATATGTTGTGAGAATTGTTGCTTTGCTGCATCAAAAAGTAAACATTGCAGTAAGTCACAAAATCAGTAAAAGTGCAAAAGACAAATAATGAGGTAATGTTCATGGGTTCATGCACTGTTGGGAAATCTGGTGGCAGAGGGCAAGAAACTGTTATGCAAGTGTTGAGGGTGAGTCATCAGACTCCTGTACCTCCTGACCAATGGTCGTAATGCAAAGAGGGCATGTCCTGGTGGTGAGGGTCCTTAATGATAGATGCCATAAGAGGTTTAGTGGATTCCATGGGAGCAATTTTGGGAAACTGCTGTAAATTTGCTTTTGGCCAGTGGTTTCATGAGAAAGTCAATGAAGAGGCAGGTATAGGTAGTTAAAAATCAGACACAAGTTTTGCACTTCACACGCATGTGCTTTCATGAGAACAAAAACTCACAAACTGATGTGCTGATATATCCAGGCCAACATGTCCAAATCCAGGATCTTGTGTAGGGAACTCATCTTTTCTTTTTTAACTTCAATTCTTTACTGCCATTCTGTTTAATTTGACCTAATTTTTTATTCCTGTTTTTGTGTTTTAGGTACATCTACATAGAACAGATTCAAATGCATCCAACCATTTTATAAACAGAATCAACTACCATGAAGTCATTAGGCAAAATAAACATTCAGTAGCAAAATATCAGCTCATATTTGGATAATTTAATCCTCTGAGTTCATACTGTGTCAGCTTCCTTAGAAACCATCAACACTAATCCTGTTGTCCTTAAAATCAAAACCAATTTATTTTCAAAGTACATACAGGTATCTGTCTTGATATACTACCTTCAGCTTCATTTTCTTGCAGACACTTGCAGGAAAGTAAAGAAATCTAACAGAATTTATGAAAAATTATTCATAAATAAAAGCTGACTAATCAATCAATGCACAGAAGGTGAATTGTGCAAATTAAAAATATATCCAGTATCTACTGCTTTCTTGCGGTAGCACTCTCTGTAAATATGCTCCAGCCTCTTCCCTTGTCCCTGCCTCTCTATCTGTATGAAAACTGATTCTCTAATTTTGCTTTCAAGAGCTTTGGACACATTAACAATATATTTTAAGGAAGGTTTAAAATTGTAACCGCTCCGACAGAAAGGTCACAGTAGGAATGATCCTACTGTGGAAGAAATGTTTAATCTATTCTCTTTTTCCCTTGGGACCATTTTAAATTTGTTCATCCTATCAATATATATTATCATATGATTTGTTCTAATCTTGCTGATCTCTCTCAGGTGAAAATTTTAGTCATCTCGGCTGTTTAGATTAAACCCCAGATTCTTCTTTATGATCATGGCATTCTCCTTTCCAGTTCTTCGGGTCATGCATTTATCCCAGATATTAATTTTCAATTACTTTGGAGCACTATAAATTGCTTGGTTATATTTTATGAAATAATGCAGTGAAAAGGACCTCAAAATCTGATTTATGTTGTTGTTAGATATTTATTAGAATGAATATTCCATAATTCCATAAACATAGCAAAAAATAACTGCACAGAAGCATCCATCTAAAACAAAATCTCAGCATTAGTGAGGAGGCATGATGTACACTGGTAAATGCCAGCTGAATTTCAGGTTGGCTGCATGCTTGAGTACACCAAATGCGGAGGCACTCATAAACCCCTATGCTAATATTTACATTTGATATCCTGGGCAATGAAAAATGGTGCCAATAAGGGGAGATTCATTGCATTCATCTCTGATGGGAATCATCAAATATTCTTGTTCAGGACTACTACAACTGAATTCCAGTCACAGCCGCGGAAACTCAAAATCGATCCTGGACTGTGGACTCAAGTTGCAAGTGCAATTTCCCTTTAAGAAAAAGGAAGCGAGGGAAGTGTGCTGGGCTGTAAGAAAGAGGCTTTAGACCTCCGCTCCCAACTAACCTGCTGGCGAATTCTCTGGAAAATAAAACGGAAGACCTCAGAGCAAGATTGTCATACCATAGGGACATCAGGAACTGCTATGTACTTTGTTTCACAGAAAAATGACTATCCCCTGCCATCTTGGGAGCAGTGTTGAAGCTCAAGGGTGTCACCATTTATCAGAAAGGCAGGATACCTCAGTCTTTTAAAGGTAGAGGAGAGAGGAGTATGCTTCATGATTAACTCATTGTGGTGCACAGACATGGTGGTTCTGTCTCACTCCCGCTCACCTGCCCTGGAACACCGGACAGTCAAATGTCGTCCTTTCTATTCTCCATGAAGGTCTTCACCATCGTTTTGGCAGGTCAACATCAGGCTGGCACGGGAGGAACTAAGCTCCATAATCATCAGGCATGAAACAGCCTTCCCTATCATTGTGGGGGTTCCAACCAGGCCAGCTTGAAGAAATCCCTGAACAAATACCACCAACATATTACCTTGGAACCAGAGGAGCCAACACGCTTGGTCATACCACCATTGACAAAGCGTAGCTGTCACTCCTCGGAAAGTCCAGCCCCACTGTATAGGCAGAGTCTAAAGACCACATCACCAGTGTGTGAGGACCAAGAAGGTATGATCAATGGAAGCAGAGGAGTGCTTACGGGACTGCCTTGAGTCAGTGGACTGGACAATATTCATGGATTCATCTTCACATCTGAATGAATACGCCACAGTTTTCACTGACTTCATCAAAACCTGTGTGGCTGAATGCATCCCTTCAAGAACATACCAAACATAACTGAGTGATGAACCAGGAGAGTTGTAGTCTGCTAAGAACTAGATCTGTGATCCAGAGCTATACAAGAGACCCAGATATGATCTACAGAAGTCTATCTTAAGAGTGGAAAAACAATTTTGATTGAGGGTCGAGATGGAATCATATGCACATCAACTCTGGCAGGGTTTACAGGCCATTACTTCCTCCAAAGTGAAATCTAACATCGTGAATGACAGTGATGCTTCATTCCCAGATGAGCTCAACACCACTTATGCAGGCACTGAAAGGGAGAATAAAGCTACATCTATGGAAATCCCTGCAGCACCTGATGTCTCTGTGATCTCTGTCTCAGAGGACAATGTCAGAATGTCTTTCAAGAGGGTGAATCCTTGCAAGGTGTCAGGCCGTGATGGTGCACCTGGTCAGGCTCTGAAAACCTGTGGCAACCAATTGCTGCAAGTGTTCAAGGTCACTGTCAATCTCTCTCTGCTGCAGTCAAAGGTTCCCACCTTCTTTAAAGGGGCGACAATGCCCTAGAAGAGCAGGGTGAGCTGCATTAACAACTATTGTCCAGAGCACTCACATCTACAGTGATGGAGTGGTTTGAGAGGTTGGCCATGGCTGGAACAAACTCCTGCCTAAGCAAGGACCTGGATTTGCTGCAATTTGCCAATCACCGCAGTAGATCTACAGTGGATGCAATCTTTCTGGCTCCCCTCTCAGCCTTGGACCACCTGGATAATAGTAATACTTACATCAGGCTGCAGTTTATTGATTACTGCTCAGTATTCAACACAATCATACCCTCAGTTCTAATCAACAAGCTCCAAAACCTGGGCCTCTGCAATGGGATTTTCGACATCCACACTGGGAGAACATAAACTGTGTGGGTCAGAAATAACATCTCCACCGCACTGACAGTGCACCCCAAGGATGCATGCTTAGCCCACTTCTCTAGCCTCTAGACTGTACGTCTCGGCACAGCCCAAGTGCCATCTATTAATTTGCCAACTACGTAACTATTGTTGACAGAATTTCAGATGGTAATGAGGAAGCAGACAGGAGTGAGATAGATCAGCTGATTGAATGGTGTCGCACAATAACCTAGCACTCAATATCAGTAGGACCAAGGAATTGATTGTGGACTTCAGAAATGGTAAATTAAGGACACAGACACATTAAGGGATCAGCAGTGGAAGAGTGAGCAGTTTCTGGGTGTTGGTATCTCCGAGAATCTATCCTGGGCCCAATATATTGATGCAATTACAAAGAAGGCAAGGCAACTAATGGTATATCTCGCCCCTGCACACCCTTTCGTTGCCATCTGAGATTCTGCCAACAATGGTTGTATCATCAGCAAAATTATAGATGGTATTTGAGCTAGACCTAGCCACACAGTCATGGGTATAGAGAGAGCAGAGCAGAGAGCTAAGCACGCACCTCTGTGGAGCACCAGTGTTAATTGTTAGTGAGGTGGAGATTTTATTTCCAATCCGCACTATTTTGCGCTATTTATTTATTTTGTATATATTATTGTAATTTATAGTTTTTATTACCATGTATTGCAATATACAAACAACAAATTTCACGACATACTGTATGCCTGTGATATTAAAACCTGATTTTGATTCTGACTCAATGTATCCACATTCAGAATCTTGTGTCAGGAACTCATCTTCAATTCTTCCCTGTTGTTCTCCTTAAGTTTATTGTTTGTGTACAACTGCATGAAATAAGTACAAATGCATCCAACCTTCTTGTAAACATCTGTAATAAAATAACATGGCTCTACTGAAACCATTGCTCAGCCAGCACAGAAGGTTGTGACCAGCCATTGTTTATCATTATTTATCATGGCGCTCTGCTAGGCATAAAACAGAAAGTCATTCTTTTATTGCGAAGAGTGAAAAGGTGGTCTGTCTGATTACAATGAACTGCTCTTTACTTTGTTCTGATTTGCATTGGAAAGGAATGGAATAATAGGAGCAGAACAAGCAAAAGCCTTTGTGAGGGAACTTTAAAAGAAAGGAGCTTTGAGGGTGATTTACAGGCCAGGTTTTATTCTGAATTTTTTTAAAAAAGCTGTCGCTGGTGCACAGTGCATGTAAATATTTAATCAAAGGAAACACAGGTTGAAATAAAATGATTTGTAATGACTGAAGTGCTTTATAGTGAAAGTTGAGAAGCAGGACAAGAGGAAATGTTTGTTTACTGCTGGCTGCTGTTTTTCTTGTTGAAGTGAGTAGATAACCAGCATGCCTATCACTTATTATGAAGAAACAAACAGCACAAGGCTACCACATATTTGGCTTTCACAAAGGTATCCAGGATGCACGACCCAGATGGCAGCATTTACTGCCCAATACAGAAGCCGTAGTTCAATATTTATTGGCCTGAAACATTTGCGATTGTTTTTTTTGTTAAAGCTGCATAGAATTTGAATGACCCATTTAACTGCACTCCCAGAAGCTTCCCCAAGTACATTAGTGAACTATTCTGGCAGGGTTGTCAGATTGACATACACGACAGTCTCTTCACGCACAGTAGAATCTAACAAAGCAGCAAAATAATAATTTCCATTGCCAACTTCAAGGAACGTGAACCTCAAGTATCTAGAGACTTTTGTGAAATTGACCCTGTCTTTTGTCACCAATTTCTCTGAGGCTCAGTTCATTGTCTTTCCTGGTAAATAGTGAGTGAGATCAGAATCTGAATCAGAGTCAGGTTTATTGTCACTGACTTCAGTCATGAAATTTGTTGCTTTGTGTTGTACAGTGCAGGCATAACAAATTAGTATAAATTACAATTAAAAACTGAATAGTGTGGAAGAGTAAGGTTCTGTTCATGGGTTCACGGACTGTTCAGAAATCTGATGGCTGAGGGGAAGAAGCTGTCCTCAAAACACTGAGTATGGGTCTTCAGGCTCCTGTACTTCCTCCCTGATGGTAGTAATAAGATGAGGGCATGTCCTGAGAGGTGAGGATCCTTAATGATGGAAGCCACATCCTTGAGCCACAACCTTTTGAAGTTGTCTTCAATGGTGGGTAAGCTTGTTCCCATAATGCAGTTGGCTGTGTCTAGAACCTTCTGAAGCTTCTTATGATCCCATACATTGGTGATTCCATGCCAGACAGTGATGCGACCAGCCAGAATGTTCTCCATGTAGAAATTTGCTAGAGTCCCTGGTAACATATCAAATCTCCTCGAACCCCTTCATTATGACAGTAATGCTATTAAGCTCTCTCAACAGCCAATGACATAGGAAAATTCTCATAGGTAGGATATATAAAATTAAGAAATACCAAGATTTGCCTTCCCTGCTCTACAGTGACTTCACACAGCACCAGCCTGGGCCAGGCTCATCCTGTCTGAGTGACAAAAACTAAGCAGAACCAATGTTGGATCAAAATGTCTAAAATACACACCATGCCAGTCAGTAGTTGAAGAGAAAAGCTGGCCTGTTTCCAGCATTTGTATTTTGCTTCTGTCTATTGGTTCTGTGGAATCTCATTGCGGTTGTTAGTTCTTAGTTAGTTGGTAGCTAACAACTGTTAGTTAATTATCTTTGTTGATCATAGTTTGCATCTTTTATTACCTGCAGGAAGAAGTAAAGAGCATTAGCAAGAAAAAAAAGTGATTCAGTATTAATTGAAAAAGCTAATGTGTTTCTTGGCAATTCTACACAGTATTTCTATTCTAAGACTTTTTATTATCAACACCATCAAAGGAAATTTGTCTTCTAAGTTTGATATGTGCAGATGGTAGTATATTTAAATATCGTGGTAGCTTCATCTCATGGAGTCATGGATTTGTACAGTGCAGAATAGGCCCTTCTGCCCAGCATGTCCATGCTAACCCATTTTCCATTTACACAAAGAAGCTTACTCACATTAGGGCTTTGCTTATGTAAGCATCTGTTCAAATGTCTCTCCTGTTTAGTAATTGTATATAATTCACCACCTCCTTTGGTAATGTGAGTTCCGGATGTCAATCATTTACTGTGAAAAGACTTTACCATTCAAATTTTCTTTAAAGAACTTTGGGTATCAGGGAGCTATTGCACACAATATATTTCAAAATTCCTGTGCTCTAAGGGAGCTTCATTGGTAATGGGGCTGATTTTTTTTCCAGCCCATGGAGACAAGCTCACTTAATCAAATGATTTTTGTTGCACCTAATAATAGTTTTGCTCATCCTGTGTTCCTAGCAGAGGGCAACAATAGAAAGGCCAGTTAATTGGCACTACAGAAGTGTAGATGTACCTCTGATTCATAGAGTCTCCACTGTGCAGATCCCCTTGCAGTATGTTACCCTTGAATGGGTCCTGTTATTACAGAATTTCAGAGCAGTATATCCTTTGCAGATTGTCTTTATAAGATATCCTTATTAGCTTTACTTCTCACATGTATCTCAAAGTGAAATGTGTCATTTGCATCATCATTTGCGATGTGCTGGGGGCAGCCCGCAGATATTGCCACACTTCTGGCACTAACATACCATGTCACTAACCGTCTCTGGAATGTGGGACGAAACTGGAGCATTAGGAGGAAACCCACGCAGTCACAAGCATAACGTTGAATCTCCTTACAGGCAGCAGAGAAAAATGAATCCCAATCGGTAATCGCTGGTACCGTAAAGTGATTTTGCTAACCGCTACGCTACCGTATCTCATTTCACCATGTTGATCTGTCTTCCACTTAAACCTTGCTAGTATGTTCAGGACTGCTAAACCTTATTACTAAAACCCCTTGGGATAGCTGTGTTCTGCAATTATTATTGGTTTATTATTGTCATCTGTACCAGCACACAGTGAAAAGCTTGTCTTGCATACTGTTTACATACGTAGATTAAATCATTATACAGTGCACTGAAGTAGAACAAGTTAAAATAATGACAATACAGCATTAACTGTAAAGCCACAGAGAAAGTGCAATGAGGTAAACAAAATGCAAAATCAGAATGAGGTAGACTACGGGTTAATAGTTGATCTACCATATAAGAGGTCTGAATAGGGTCTGGTTACAGTGGGACAGAAGCTGTCCTTGAGGCTGGTGGCACATGCTTTCAGCCTTTTGAATCATTTGCCTGATAGGAGAGGGGAGGATGGTAAAGAAATAATGTCTGTGGTGGGTGGGATCTTTGGTTTTGCTGGCTTATTTACTGAGGTAGTGAAAAGTATAGATGGAGTGCATAGAGGGGAGGCTGGTTTCCAGGCTACGCTAAATCGTGTCCACAACTCTGCGGCTTCTGATGTTAACAGAGAGAGGGGAGACAGCAGGGAGCACACTCACTGGGTTGGGGGATAAGTGGGTGGGATTTGGTGGTGAAATTCCGGAATGTGGGTTGGCAGGGTAGCATCCTGATTAGCAAGTCACCTTACAACAACAGCTGTAAAATTGAAGTTTGATTCTGTTGCTGTCTATAAGGAGTTTACTCATACTCTCCCTGATTCCTGGTACTTTAGTTTCCTCCCACATTCTGAAAGACATTCGGTTAAGATTAGGGACTTGTGGGCATGCTCTGCTGGGCCGGAAATGTGGTGACTCTTGCAGGCTGCTCTGCATAATCTTCACTGATTTGATTCAACACAAGTGATGCAGTTCACTGTATAACAAATAAAGCCAATCCTAGAATGCAGAACCCCTGCCAAATTTAACATCAGGATCTCCTGACCAGTTTTTAATTTGCTGTTGCTGACCAGATGTCAGCTGATAAAGTCAGCAAGGAAAGGCAGCAATGTGGTACACAACAGCTGGCCTGAGGCAGCCAGGAAAAGTCAGGGATTAATGAATTGAGGTGGGATAGTCAGAAGGGAAGGTGAGAGGAGACAGTGGCATTGTTTTGGTAGATTGTTTGTCTGCACTGGTAAGGGGTGGGGAAAATATCTGTTGCTGCTCAGCATACAGGAATTTCCAATATCACCACATGACTATATGATCCCGCTTGGTTTCCCTCCATCTGTGAGGTCTCTTCTGGAAGTTTTGGCAAGCCAAGGTTAACTTCAAATTGGCCATCCAGTTGTTTTGCATAGGGGCATGGTTCAAAGATCTCAGTGAAATGTTTGCTTCTAGACAGCAGGACAAACAGAAAATGCGACCAACCACCATTAAAAAGTGGTGGGATATGGGTATTGAAATTCTCATTAGCGTTTGGTTGGATGATATAAACAATGTACTTTAAATTCTAAATAGCTGCACATGAGAGCAATTATTTGGTATTAACAATGAAAGAAATGGTTGTTTGAATCAGCTGATGTTCTTTTCATAACCTTACTGGCTTGATGTGATTTTTACAACTGCAATTAGAACCATTCCACTAATTCCAGAAGCAACAGTTCAGCCATTTTGCAGTCGTGTGTTCTGCATTGGAATTTTTTTGCAGAGCAAGCTATTTATTGAAACTTATTCTGGAATAATTTGGATTATCGCCAGATGTGGGAGATGCTTTTGACTGATATTTTGTCTGTCAGGGGTTGTTGGTTATGGGTTGCTCTGCTGCAGTAATTCATTACCACAGGCATCCTCAAAGTTCTATTGGCTGGCCACAGGACAACTTCTGTTCAATTGTCTCCAAGATTAGCTGCATGTACTGTCCAGCTTTTTGGATTTTGAAGTTAAATTGCTACATCAGAAGCCAAAGCTAGGAGGTGGCCACATTTAGAACTAATAGGGGAGGACTTTCAAGGAAACTTCAAAGTTTCATACTGTAAATGTTATTTGGCATCTTCATAAGAATTGTACCATGTGGACCACCGGCATTTACAGCTGTGATACTTATAATAGAAAATGTCAGAACCTCTTTCCCTCTGGGGCGAAGCTGTCTGCCTGCACACTAGAAGCCTTACAGAAGGCAATTGCTGCTGTTTCTACTGTGTGCTCCTCTGTTTAATAAAGCTCTTGCCTGCTAGCGTCCACCTTGTTAGAGAGTAATTGAGAAACCAATATTGAGGCATGGTGTTAAAAGATGAAAACCAAAGCAATAACAAATGCTGGAAATCTGAGATGAAGGAAAACCTATAAAATTCTCTACATATTCTTGGAGCTAACATTTCAGGTCATTGATTTTTAATGGGGAGATATAAAGTGGTTGAAACTTTGGAAGATTTTCCTACTGAAGGAGACAAGTTGCAGAGGCAGTGAAATTTGGGAAAAAGGATTTTCCCAAAATTCTAGGGGCGTATAGCCCGATGGGAGTTCGGGGAGCTGGGATAAGCACAATAGGCAGCGATTCAAACAGAGAGAGGAGAAATGGGTTAAAAATCCTATATCTGAATGCACGAAGTGTCAGAAATACGGTGGATGAGCTTGAAGCCCAGGTGCAAATGGGTAACTATGATGTTGTTGGGATAACGGAGACATGGCTGCAGGGAGATCAGACCTGGGAAATGAATGTACAAGGGTATACGTGCTATCGTAGGGACAGAAATGTGGGCAGAGGAGGTGGGGTGGCCCTGTTGGTGAGGAATGAGATTCAGTCCTTTGCAAGGAGGGAAATAGGGTCAGGAGAATTAGAGTCTGTGTGGATAGAACTGAGGAACAGTAAGGGCAAAAGGACCCAAATGGGTGTTGTCTACAGGCCACCAAACAGTAGCATGGATATTGGGTGCAAGTTGAATAGGGAGCTAACATTGGCATGTGGCAAAGGTAATGTCGCAGTAGTTATGGGGGATTTCAACATGCAGGTGAACTGGGAGAATCAGGTTGGTGCTGGACCACAGGATAGAGAGTTTGTAGAGTGCCTATGGGATGCATTCTTGGAACAGCTTGTACGAGAGCCGACCAGGGACAAGACTATTCTGGATTTAGTGTTATGTAATGAACAGGATTTGATAAGCGATCTCGCAGTAAAGGAGCCATTAGGAGGTAATGATCACAATATGATAAGTTTTTATCTGCAATTTGAGAAGGATAAGGGCAGCTCGGAGGTGTCAGTGTTGCAGATGAACAGGGGAAACTATGGAGCCATGAGGGAGGAGCTGGCCAAAGTTGACTGGACGGATAGCCTAGCAGAAAAGACAGTGGAACAGCAATGGCAGGTATTCTTGGGAATAATGCACAAGGTGCAAAATCAGTTCATCCCCCAGAGAAGGAAGGATTCAAAGGGGGGAAAGGGGCCTCAGTGGTTGACAAAGGAAGTCAGAGATTGCATAGCATTAAAAAAAGGAAATATGACAGAGCTAAGGTGTGTGGGAGAACAGATGATTGGGAAGTTTTTAAGGAATAACAGAACTTAACTAAAAAAGACAATATGGGGAGAAAAAATGAGGTACGAACGCAAGCTAGCCAGAAATATAAAGGAGGATAGCAAAAGCTTTTTTAGGTATGTGAAGAGAAAGAAGATAGTTAAGAACAATGTTGGGCCCTTGAAGAATGAATTGGGTGAAATTGTTATGGGAAACAGAGAAATGGCAGAAGAATTTAATGAGTACTTTAGATCTGTTTTCACTAAGGAAGACACAAGCAATCTCCCAGATGTATGGATGGGCCAAGGACACAGGGTAACAGAGGAAATGAAACAGATTGACATTCGGAACGAAATGGTGATGAGAAGACTGATGGCACTGAAGGCTGACAAATCCCCAGGTCCAGATGGTCTGCACCCTAGGGTACTAAAGGAGGTGGCCCTGGAAATTGCAGATGCATTGGTAATCATTTTCCAATGTTCCTTAGATTCAGGATCAGTTCCTGAGGATTGGAGAATGGCTAATGTTATCCCACTTTCTAAGAAAGAAGGGAGGGAGAAAACAGAGAACTATCGACCTGTCAGCCTGACATCGGTGGTGGGAAAGATGCTAGAGTCCATTATTAAGGATGAAATAGTGGCATATCTAGATAGCAGTGATAGGATTGGGCCAAGCCAGCATGGATTTACCAAGGGTAAATCATGCTTGACTAATCTGTTGGAGTTTTTCGAGGATGTAACCAGGAAGTTAGATGGGGGAGATCCAGTGGGTGTAGAGTACTTCAATTTTCAGAAGGCATTTGATAAGGTCCCACATAGGAGATTGGTGGGTAAAATCAAAGCTCAGGGCATCGGGGGGAAGACATTGACATGGATAAAAAACTGGTTGGCAGGTAGGAAGCAAAGGGTAGCGGTGAATGGGTGTTTCTCGGAATAGCAGGTGGTGACTAGTGGGGTGCCACAGGGCTCAGTATTGGGACCACAGCTGTTTACCATTTACGTTAACGATTTGGATGAAGGTATAGAAAATAACATCAGCAAATTTGCTGATGATACTAAGCTGGGTGGCAGTGTGACGTGATGAGGATGTTAGGCGAATTCAGGGTGACTTGGATAGGCTGGGTGAGTGGGCAGATACTTGGCAGATGGCGTTTAATGTGAATAAGTGTGAGGTTATCCACTTTGGGAGTAAGAACAGGAAGGCAGATTATTATCTGAACGGTGTAGAGTTAGGTAAGGGAGAAATACAAAGAGATCTAGGAGTCCTTGTTCATCAGTCACTGAAGGTGAATGAGCAAATGCAGCAGGCAGTGAAGAAGGCTAATGGAATGTTGGCCTTTATTACAAAGGGAATTGAGTACAAGAGCAAGGAAATCCTCTTGCATTTGTACAGAGCCCTGGTGAGACCACATCTGGAGTATTGTGTACAGTTTTGGTCTCCAGGGTTAAGGAAGGACATCCTGACTGGAGAGGAAGTGCAGTGTAGATTCACGAGGTTAATTCCTGGGATGTCTGGACTGTCTTATGCAGAGAGGTTAGAGAGACTGGGCTTGTACACGTTGGAATTAAGGAGATTGAGAGGGGATCTGATTGAAACATAAGATTATTAAGGGATTGGACAAGATAGAGGCAGGAAATATGTTCCAGATGCTGGGAGAGTCCAGTACCAGAGGGCATGGTTTGAGAATAAGGGGTTGGTCATTTAGGACAGAGTTAAGGAAAAAACTTCTTCTCCCAGAGAATTGTGGGTGTCTGGAATGCACTGCCTCGGAAGGTAGTGGAGGCCAATTCTCTGGATGCTTTCAAGAAGGAGCTAGATAGGTATCTTATGGATAGGGGAATCAAGGGATATGGGGACAAGGCAGGAACCGGGTATTGATAGGAATTGATCAGCCATGATCTCAGAATGGCGGTGCAGGCTTGAAGGGCCGAATGGTCTACTTCTGCACCTATTGTCTATTGTCTAATTATGGGCAGTATTATCCATATATATGCACTTTATGTCAACTTGTACATCTACAGAATGATTTTTAGTTGTTAATATTATTGTGTAAACATTATTTTATGTGCTGCATGTGACTATTTGTACTGTGATTTGCTTCTTGGTCCCAGAGGAATGTTGTTTCATTTATCTGTATACAGGTGTATGCTTGAACAACAATAACCTTGAACTTGATTGGAGAAGGACTGTCAGGGAACAAAATTATGGAAGCCAATATTGGAGTCTGTTGGGCTGAAGGAGATGAGTAGGAGCAAGATCTTGAATGGATCAAGCATGAGAACCCAACATTGGCAGGGTATAAGGGGTATAATAACAGCATGGATAGAGTTTCCAACAAGAAACGATCTGAAGTGGGAAGGGAGCGAGGCAATATGCTGACTGATATTATTGCTGGCTGAATTTTCCACAAATTGCACCATGTCTTGTTTCTTTGTTCAGGGCTAGCAGACACAGACACTGATATGGAGCCAATTGAAGAGCAATACCTAAGGGGATATGTGGGGCGGTGGCCACTTCACCTAGCTGGAATCTTTCTCTTGCTCCGTCTTTTCCTCAAACTCAAGTGATAAGCTCAGAGAACTGGTGCGAGGAAAGACTTAACACTGCCAAAAAGTAGCAGAAATGTTGCTACAGGAATATTTAATAATAGTCAAAAAATAAAACACCATGAGCCAAAAACTTATATCAAACAAAGAAATGTTTTTTTCCATCTTTGGTCTTTAGGTCCCATTTAAATTTCTGTCAGCCAAAGTGTGCGTGAAGATTAGTGGAAATCATTGCTGATGGGCATAGCCTGTCCTCAGCAGTATGAGCAGACATCCATCTTTGGTTGCTGAACGCCTTACCAATCTAATTGCAAGATTCCAGACTCAGTTCCAATTGTTCACCTTTGTGGTAAAAGTGATGGAATATAGAAACAAAACACAACAGATGTCAGAAATCTGAAATGGAAGCAGAAAGTGTTGGAAATGCTCAGCAGGTCAGGCAGGATAAGCAGAAAGAGAGACGAGCATTAGTCATTCCTCTTGAAGACCTTCCAGCAGAACAGATCTGATGGAGGTCATTCAATTGAAATTACCTCTGCCTCTTTCTCCACAGATCCTGTCTATATTGGGAGCTGGTTTGGACAGTATGATTGTGTTATTACTTCCTACTTTGCATTTAGTTACCCAAGTACTGTAGAAATGATTGAAAATGGGATGAATTATCTTTTGTGACATCAGGACATCCTGAGGTATTTGACCAAACTGAGAGAACTTGCTAGTGCAGTCAGTTTTATAATGGCCAGCACTCACTGAATAGATTGAAGACTGAGATCAAGAGATGAGCCATGTAATAAGGGAGGGATATGAGAATCAAATGGAAAGTTATCTTCATAAACTTTAGAAATTCTGCAGATGCTGCAAAGTCAGAGTAACACATAACAAATGCTGAAGGAGCTCAGCAGGTCAAGCAGCATCAACGGAGAGGGATAAACAGTTGACATTTGGGGCCGAGACGCTTTATCAGGACCTGATTCATGAGTGCTGATGAAGGGTCTCAGCCCGAAACATTGGCTCTTTTTCCCTCTCTGTAGAAGCTGACTGACCTGTTGGAATGTAGGCTTGAAGTGCATGATCACCTTGAAAGCCAGAATGGACTTAAGCTCCATATTATTTATTTTTGTTTCTGTTTATTATGTTCTGACTGTTGGATGGTTCCCCCAACCAGTGGATATTGTGCCAGAATAAAAGATAAGTGCAAACAAAGCTGATATGAACTCCAAATTTCTATTTGCAGGTATTAAGTTAGTAATATTAGACTAGGATGCAGGAAGCCAAATGGGAAAACTAGTGAAAGTGCTTTCATTACAAAATGTTCCCTGATAAATATTGTCCCAGAATTTCCTGGCAGCAGAGATCCACCTCCACCCACTCGTCATCGATCTATTTAATAGATCTTCTTAAGGTAACTGCTTCAAGGTGGTTTGAAGTTTGTTGCAGGACAGGGCATATTTTGAGATTAATCCTTCACAAGGCCAACTCAAAATTAGTTCCGTTTTTGAAAATGCTGAAAATATGGATAACTGATTAAACATGCACTCAGGCACAGCTGGCTTACAAAGTTATTAAGCAGCCTTCATATTTCTGAATGCTTCTAACATTGAGAAATACTCAACTAACATAGAATTAATCAAGTTTAAGTTTATTGTCATGGGCAAACATACCCAGAGTGTAAAGGCCATTAACCAGACAACTATCAAATAATTTAAAAACAACCAAATTAAAAAAAAGACTTAAAATGAATTTTTGCAAGGAGATAAATCCACAAGAAGCAGAAACATGAGTAGTCAACCATCCACTTGAGTCTGATTCGCCAATCAATAAGGTCATGACTAATCCACTTGTGGCCTGAACACTACTTTCCAGAACTTTCCCATTTCCCTTTTACTCGCTGTTTGTCAACATATCTCTCAGTCTCCACCTTTACCTTCAGTGCCATTACTTCCACAATTGTCCACAGAATTCCAATAATTCATTACATTCTGTAAGAAGACATTCTGTGGCGGCTCATTTCCTAGCGTATGCGAACCGACTCACAATTAGATAGCCTACGGGGGTTTGCGAGCACAGAGCTTTGGAGCCTCTTCGCCATGGGGGGGCCGGTTGACAGAGGCTTAAAAGTGAGGCTGAAGTTTTCGAATAAGGTTTTTTCCTTCGACTGCAGTTACCGACTCCGTGTCGTAATTTTAGCGCTGCTTGTAGCACACCGCTACAATTGGTGACCCCGACGGTCCAAACGATTTTTGGACCAGAAATGACCGACGCCGCCTCTGTTCATGCGGTTTCGTTGAAACTGCCGGGTTTCTGGACACAGCGCCCGGACCTATGGTTCCAGCAAGCCGAAGCCCAATTCCACGTTCGCCGGATCACCTCAGAAGACACCCGCTACTACTACGTGGTGAGCTCCCTCGACCAGGACACAGCTGCCCAGGTCGCGGAGTTCGTACAGTCGCCCCCGGCAGACGGCAAGTACACGGAATTCAAAGCCCTGCTCCTCAGGACTTTCGGACTCTCACGGCGCGAGCGGGCTGCCCGTTTACTGCACCTGGATGGCTTGGGCGACAGACCTCCATCGGCTTTAATGAATGAGATGTTGTCTCTGGCCGAGGGACACACAGGCCTCATGTTTGAGCAGGCATTCCTGGAGCAGCTGCCCGAGGACATACGCCTGCTGCTGTCCGACGCGGATTTCAGTGACCCCCGGAAGGTGGCAGCCCGGGCGGACTTGCTGTGGAACGCCAAGAAGGTGAGCGGGGCGTCCATCGCACAGATCTCCCAGCCACGCTCCCGGCAGCAAACCAGTCCAGGCCCGGCCGCAGAGCCCACTAACCCCCGGCCCAATGACCACTGGTGCTTCTACCACCAGCGGTGGGGCACAGAAGTTTCCGGGAAACACCAGGGCCAGCCGCCGCTGATGGCTACGGCGGCTGGCCATCGGGATAGCCTCCTGTATGTGTGGGATAGCAGGTCGGGACGCCGCTTTTTGGTCGATACTGGTGCCGAGATCAGCGTTTTACCTCCGACGGGTTACGACACCCGCAGCAGGGCACCGGGTCCCCCCCTGAGGGCCGTGAATGGCAGCACAGTAAGGACCTATGGCACCCGTCAGGTGCAGCTACAGTTCGGCCCCAGCCAGTTCACGTGGGACTTCACACTGGCCGCCGTAGCCCAACCGCTTCTGGGTGCGGATTTTTTGCGAGCTCACAGCCTGCTGGTTGACCTGCCCAGGAAGAGACTGGTACACGCCGAGACCTTTCAGACGTTCTCCCTGGGCGCGGCCCAGTTGCCAGCCCCTCACCTCGGCTCCATCACGCTGTCCGACAACAACTTCACCAGGGTCCTGGCGGAGTTCCCATCGGTTCTGGCACCGCAGTTCACAGCAGCCATGCCCAGGCACGGCGTACAGCACCACATCCCGACACAGGGACCACCCCTCCATGCCCGTGCTCGGCGGCTTCCCCCGGACAAGCTCCGACTGGCGAAGGAGGAGTTCCAGAGAATGGAGGAATTGGGGATCATCCGGCGGTCCGACAGCCCCTGGGCTTCCCCCCTGCACATGGTGCCCAAAGCGACGGGGGGCTGGAGACCGTGCGGCGACTACCGCAGGCTGAACGAGGCTACCACACCGGACCGCTACCCTGTGCCGCACATTCAGGACTTTGCGGCAAACCTGCACGGCGCCCGGATCTTCTCCAAGGTCGACCTTGTCCGAGGGTACCATCAAATCCCGATGCATCCTGACGACGTCCCCAAAATGGCTCTCATCACCCCGTTTGGCCTCTTCGAGTTCCTCCGCATGCCGTTCGGCCTGAAGAATGCCGCACAGACGTTCCAGCGGTTAATGGACGCGGTGGGACGGGACCTGGACTTCGCGTTCATCTATTTGGATGACATCCTCATAGCCAGCGGCAGTCGTCAGGAGCATCTGTCCCACCTCCGTCAACTCTGCGCCCGACTGAGTGAGTACGGTCTTACAATCAACCCTGCCAAATGCCAGTTCGGACTTGATACCATTGACTTCCTGGGCCACAGGATTACTAAAGACGGGGCAACCCCTCTGCCCGCTAAGGTAGATGCGGTCCGCCACTTCCCCCGACCCACCACGATCAAAGGCCTTCAGGAATTCGTAGGTATGGTCAATTTCTACCGCCGCTTCCTCCCTTCAGCTGCCCGGATCATGCGGCCCCTGTTCGCCCTGATGTCGGGTCCGAGCAAGAACATTACCTGGGACGAGGAGTCCGCCGCCGCTTTCGTTCAAACGAAGGAAGCTTTGGCTGACGCCGCAATGCTAGTACATCCCAGAATGGACACCCCTACCGCCCTCACAGTGGACGCATCAAACACGGCAGTCGGTGGGGTGCTGGAGCAGCTCATCGCAGGTCGCTGGCAACCCCTGGCGTTTTTCAGCAAACACCTGCGGCCACCCGAGCTCAAGTACAGTGCTTTTGACCGGGAACTGTTGGCGCTCTACCTGGCAATCCGGCATTTCAGGTACTTCCTAGAAGGCCGGCCCTTCGCCGCGTTCACGGACCACAAACCGCTTACCTTTGCGTTTACGAAAGCATCCGACCCCTGGTCATCCCGCCAGCAACGCCACCTGTCCTACATCTCTGAATACACAACGGATGTCCGGCACGTCTCGGGTAAGGACAATGTCGTGGCGGATGCGCTCTCTCGCCCTACCGTTCATGCCCTTTCCCAAGGGGTAGACTTTGAGGCACTGGCAGAGGCACAGCAGGTAGATGAGGAGATTCCGAGTTACAGGACTGCAGTCTCTGGTTTGCAGCTCCAGGACTTCCCCGTGGGCCCAGGTGAGAGGACCCTACTCTGTGACGTCGCCACCGACCGGCCCCGTCCGGTCGTCCCCGCAGCCTGGCGGCGACGTGTTTTCGACTCCATTCATAACTTGGCGCATCCCTCCATCCGGACAACTGTCCGGATGGTTTCCAGCAGGTTCGTTTGGCACGGACTCCGCAAACAGGTCAGTGAATGGGCCAGAACGTGCATGCACTGCCAGACGGCCAAGGTGCAGCGGCACACCAAAGCCCCACCGCAGCAGTTCCATCCCGCCCACCGGCGTTTCGACCACATTCATGTGGATATCGTGGGCCCCCTGCCAGTGTCGCGCGGAGCGCGTTATCTCCTGACTATCGTGGACCGGTTCACAAGATGGCCAGAGGCGGTCCCGCTCACCGACACCACCTCCGAATCTTGCGCCCGAGCCCTGCTCGCCACCTGGATATCCCGCTTTGGTGTACCAGCCCACATTACCTCCGACAGAGGCGCCCAGTTCACCTCCAGCCTGTGGTCAGCTATGGCCAGCCTTTTGGGGACTCAGCTGCACCACACCACTGCCTACCACCCACAGTCGAACGGGCTAGTGGAGCGTTTCCACCGTCACCTGAAGTCGGCCCTCATGGCCCGCCTGCGAGGAGCCAACTGGGTGGACGAGCTTCCCTGGGTCCTACTCGGCATTCGCACAGCGCCCAAGGACGACCTGCACGCCTCGTCGGCCGAGTTGGTATACGGCGCGCCCCTGGCCGTCCCCGGGGAGTTCCTACCAGCCCCAAGGGGGCAAGAGGAAGCTCCCGCAGCAGTCCTGGGCAGACTTCGCGAGAAGCTCGGTAACCTGGCCCCCATACCCACTTCACAGCATGGGCGGCACCCGACCTGCGTACCCAAAGACCTACGGAACTGTAAGTTTGTGTTTGTACGAAGGGGCGGGCATCGGCCGCCGCTGCAGCGGCCATACGAGGGGCCGTTTACGGTGCTCCGGAACAACGGGTCCACGTTCGTGCTGGATGTTGGGGGGAAGGAGGAGGTTTTCACGGTGGACCGCCTCAAGCCGGCCCATGTGGACCTGGCGCAACCGGCCGAGTTTCCGGCGCCTCGGCGCAGAGGCCGACCTCCCAAGCAGGTTCTGGCCCAGGCTGTGGACATTGGGGGGTGTATCGCCGGTTCTGGGGGGGGTTATGTGGCGGCTCATTTCCTAGCGTATGCGAACCGACTCACAATTAGATAGCCTACGGGGGTTTGCGAGCACAGAGCTTTGGAGCCTCTTCGCCATGGGGGGCCGGTTGACAGAGGCTTAAAAGTGAGGCTGAAGTTTTCGAATAAGGTTTTTTCCTTCGACTGCAGTTACCGACTCCGTGTCGTAATTTTAGCGCTGCTTGTAGCACACCGCTACAATTCCTCCTTTTCTCCATTTTAAATAGGGTATTCCTTTTAATATGAAACTATCTTCCTTAGCTCACCGATCCCCTTGAGAGAAAACCCGTTTGATGTTCACCCTGTCAGTCTCCAGAATCTTATAAGCTTCATTTAAATCATCAGATTTCCTTATAAATTGAGCAGGGTCCCAACCTATGTATAATGATCTTATGAAGCTTCTGTCGAGTAAAATGACATGAATCACAAAAACTGCTCAGTCAGCAGCATTGTAAGTGGTCCTGAACCGCTAACCACTTGGTTTACAACTAAATCCAATAGTTAAAAGCACCAAACAGTATAAATTGCTTAAAGTTGACTTTTTCTTCCCCTGAGCCTGCAAGTTCCACTCAAGTGATGGGTCTAACTTGGTACAGGTTCCCCACTGAGGACGAGATCATTGCCGGTAGTTATCACTCCATGATGAATGCAGCAGCAGAGAGTAGTTGGCAAGGCCCAGGAAGTACATTCAGGCAAGTCTGGGACTTCTCTGTTTGGATACCATTACATGGGGTGCTGAATGCTCTTGACTCTTACATGGAGAAGTGCCAGCAGTCCCAGACTGATCTGCTGCCATTTCTCCGAAAATTCTGCCCTAAAATACGGTGAAAAAAATCTAAAATTAAAATGATAGCCCCTTAGAACAGTTATGATATGTATTTTGAATAAACATACAGTACTATAAAATATTTAACATAACTGCAGTGTGATCTATGTACATTAGGTCCATTTTCTCACAAGCCTCAGAAACTTCTTCAGATTTCAACTTTGAGCTTTCAACTGCTCTCCAAAACTGGCATTATGTGAGCAACACACACAAAATGCTGGAGGAACTCAGCAGGCCAGGCAGCATCTATGGAAAAGTACAATCAACATTTTGGGCCGAAACCCTTCAGCAGGACTGGAGGAAAAAAGCCATGGAGTAGATTTGAAAGTTGGGGGGGAGGGGAGAGAGAAACTCCAGGTAGTGTGAAACTTGAAGGGGGAGGGATGAAGTAAAGAGCTAGGAAGTTGATCGGTGAAAGAGCCAAGGAAGAGAAAAAAAGGGGGGGGGGGTGGTGGAGAGTAGCACCAGAGGGAGGCAATGAGCAAGATAACATGAGAGCGGGACAAGGAGATGCAAAATGGTGAGAGGGGGAGGCATAACTGGAAATAATGTGAGTAATTTATGTGAGTATTAGCAATGACGTTCCAGTGTTGGTTAGGACAACAACATTAAGAATGCATTTAATTCTACACAAATAATGTTCTGTTTTCCCCTAGTAATTTAACGTTGACTTGATTCTGCTGTGTTATTTGCCCTTAATAGCTACCCCATATGCTGGCCCTAGCATCAACTACTTCAGAGTAAGTACTCCCAGAAGCCTGGGCTTCTATTGCCACAGTTTGTATGAGAAATCACCCCTAATGGAAATCTGCCTTTCACCAACTTGCTCAGTATCATGTACAGTATTAAAGCACAAGTCAAGGAGTAAGTAGATTTGAAGTTCATCTACAAAGTCATCAAAAATTGTAACAAGTTAACAGCAGGGTGTCTGAGATCATTGTTAGCTAAGCAGCTCTCCTAGTATACACAAATGAATATGATCATATGTTGACAGATCTGATTTACAACAAATCAGTGCTTGAGTGCATAAGCTGAATATACAAGCAATCAAATTGTCCAATGTTTATGCATGATTTAAAACAATCTCACTAACATGTAAAGCAGAGGCAATCAGTCATATAACTACAGTTCAAAGTTTGCATTGGGATATTTACAAGCATCTTTAATTGTCATTAGCTTTTTCCATAAAGAACTCTTGCAGATTATAATGGTAAAGGCTGGGAAATTAGGACGCTATAAGGCTGGGTGAGAATGGCTTCCATAATATTGTTTTGGAGTTTTTACTGGTGTTACGAAACCCCGTAACTGGGTCACTTACCAGCAACGATAGAGAGGTCCGTTGAAGTCTGATGGTACTATTTTTAAAAGTATTTATTGATAAAGGGGCACAAAAATAAGATTAATGCAAACATACAGATAATATACATCGTCAATACTAAATCTAAAAGCGCGGGTATAATAATAACCAATAGGAAATAGCTCTATCGTTGTCTAGGGGATAATGTATTGTCCGATGGAAATATAAAAGTCACTGTTAGTTCTTTCAAGCTGCAGCATTTTGGGTTTTAGAGAGAGACGGTTTAAAACTTGCCCAGTCTTTTATGATGCCAATCCGTTGAGTAGGGGAGTTGGTTTCCCCGTTGTTAGCTAAAAACTGTTTTCCGTGTTACAAGCCACCAGTCCCAGGCAACGGAACTGAACGCACGTGGCCTCCTTCAAAATGGCTTCCCGTTATCATGGGAGTGCTAGCGTTTCCTCTGGTGCGTCTGAGGGGCTGTTCCCACAGACCCACTTTTATTCTGACTCGCAGGGTCGTAGATGTCAATCAGGTTGGGGGTGATGCAATCTCTCCCTCAACCAGTCCACTTTGCCTGAGGGCGTCCACGTAGTACAGTCTCCAATCCACAAAATTCGCCTTCCGGAGACAATGGCCATGTCCCGTAGCTGTACATCGCCGGGGGAACGAGACATTCCGCACATCTCTCTCTCATTCTCCTGGGCCCCCTGACCCAACCCAACAGTGATCTTGCGATTCTCACAAAGGAGGGGGCTGCAGGCATAACACTGGCATCACAATATTGCTTTTAATTCTGATTCCTGGGACTGCTGATCAACGTGTAAGCTGACTGAGGACAGTTTGTTCACATGGTGCTGCGCAAAGCATTACCTGGTGGGAGTGTGTAGGGATAGACAGCAGATAATACACCTGTTGAAAATCTAAAAAGCTGCACTTGCTGGAAATGTGAAAAAAAGAACGAAATGCAGCAGGAAGCACTCAGCAGGTCATGCAGTATTCACAGAATAGATTTGGAACAGATTTGTGTAAAGAGAAACACCGTTAACATTTTAAGTTGAAAATGTTCTGTCAGAATGGGAAAGAGAGAAACAACAAGACGGCCCCAACTAGAAGGCCTCAAAGCTATCCACTTCTTTCTCGATAACAACCTGAACGAGTTCCCCTCCACCACCACCCTGGCAGAACTGGTCCCCAACCTCAATGGTTTCTCTTTCGGTCCCTCCCACTTTCTCCAAACTCAAGGATTAGCTGTGAGCACCTCCATGGGCCCAGCTATGCCTGCCTTTTCATTGGATACATGTGCCAAACCTTCCTGGTAATGCTCTCTAACTGCTTCATGCACCCATACTAGGCTCATCAATTTCATCAACTTTGCCTCCAACTTCCATCCTGCCCTTAAATTCACTTGGTCTATTTCTGACACCTCCTTCAATCTGTCTGTCTCCAACTCTGGAGCCAAACCTACTGATTCCCACTGCTGTCTTGACTATACCACTTCCCACCCTGTCTCCTGTAAGAACACTATTCCATTTTGTCAGTTCTTTCGACTCCCCCGCCTCTGTTCCCAGGATGAACCTTTCCTTTCCAGGACATCAGAAAGGTCCTTCTTCTTCAAAGAACAGGGTTTTGCTTCCTTCACCATTGATGCTGCCCTCATCTGCATCTCCTCTATTTCATAGGCAGCTGCACTCACACCATTTTCTATCTGCCTTAACAGGGACAGCATTCTCCTTGTCCTCACCTACCACCCCTTGAGCCTCTGCATCCAACACATCATTCTCCGCAACTTCCTCCATCTTCAATGGGACCCCACCACCAAACACGTTTTTATCTCCCCAACCTCCTCTCCATTTTTCACAGGATCGCTCCCTCAGTGAATCACCACTCCCCACTAATCTCCCTCCTGGTACTTATCACTGACAGAAATTCTAATCCTGCCCATTCACCTCCTCCCTCACCTCCATTCAGGGCTCCAAACAGTCCTCCCAGGTGAGGCAACACCTCATTTGTTGGGGTCATCCACTGTTTTCAGTACTCCTGATGCATTCTCCTCTATATTGGTGAGATCCGACCTAAATTGGGGGAACACTTTGTTGAGAATCTCCAATCTATGTTCAGAGAGTGGAATTTCCTAGTGGTCAACCATTTTAATTCCTATTCCCATCGCGTTCTGCAATTTGGTCCACAGCCTCCTCTTCTGCCATGAAGCATCCACTCTCTGGGTGGAGGAGCAATACCTCATATTCTGTCTAGGTAGTTTCCAAACTGATCGCATGAGTGTGAATGTCTCTTCCTAGTAATTTTTTCCCTCCACCTTCTCCCTTTTTCTATTCTCCACTTTGGCCTCTTACCTCTTCTCCTCACTTGCCCCTGGTGCCCCTCATCCCTCCCTTTCTCCCAAGGTCCACTATCCTCTCCTATCAGATTCCTTATTCCCCAGCACTTTATCTTTTCCACCTATAACCTCTCACTTCACCCCCTTCCCCCACCCACCTGGCTTCACATTATCTCCTTCTAGCTTATCGTCTTCCATGCTCTCCCATCTTTTTATTCTGGCATCTTCCCCTACCATTCCAGTCCTGATGAAGGCTCTCAACCCAAAACATCAACTGTTTATGCTTTTCCATAGATGCTGTCTGACCTGTTCTTCCAGTGTTTTATGTGTGTTGCTCTGGATTTCCAGAATCCGCAGAATCTGAAAAAGGATCTAGTGCTTCCTGGCATATATGACAAATTAACCCTTCTCAGGCTTCCTGCTGGGTACAGGTATCAATTATAACCCATGTTTCGTTGACAAAATCTGCCTCATCTCTGAGGAAGATGGCAGAGTCTGTTATTGAAACATCATTTATAATCGATAGCTGTACCCAGCTGGAAGCCCAAGAAGAGTTTATTCATCTGCAGAATCTCTTGTATTTTATTGAAAATAAAGGTAGTTTTTATTTTTAGCAAGGTTGGGAAGTGATGATTAGATCAAAGGGATTGTCTCTGATAGGTTGAGGTTAGGTCGTAGGGATTAGCTGCAAACACGAATGCTGGAGGAACACAGCAGGCCAGGCAGCATCTATGGAAAAGAGTAAGCAGTTGACGCTTTGGGCTGAGACCCCTTATCAGGGGATTAGCTGTAGTTAGTGTCATCTAGGGGATGGGTTCATGAGGGAAGCTGCAGAAGGAGAGACCATGAGCAAAAGAATGCAAAGGGTCTGAAACGAGGACAGTTACAGAGAGATTACAAAAGAGTGTAAAAATTGGAAAATACAGACTATAGTTAGCTTGCTCTCCAAGTTGTACTGCCCTGGCTTGCATATCTAGACAGCTAAGATGCAATATGCATGGCTGGCCCTGACCAACAGAGACCCTAAGTTACTGTGCATTAGGTTATAGATGCCGTTGGAGAGAGAAACACTGAGGCACTATCACAAGATTAGAAATTTACAGACAAACTTGCCAGTTTTACTACAGACTGAGAAAGCGAGATTGTACAGTTGAATCTGCTCTGAAGGGAAAAATAATGGAAGTGAGCAGAAAAAGTAACGAGTGTCAAAGTAGAATTTTTGCCTCATAATAATGGCTATTGACATAAATTACTTTATAATTTCCTTACCTAATCAATTATTCATATCGTTAGGCACAGATCTCAATGCACTGTTAGGGACTAGCACTTAAAAAACTTTTGCTATCTATACCTTGCTTCAAGCATGATGTTAACACCAAACAACAAAGTATATTTATAAAATAGCTTTAATGAATTAAAATGTCCTGAGGTGTTTCAGAGGAGTATAGTCAAAGAAAACGTAATAAGGTAGCTAATAAGACAATAGGACAAATGATCAACTGCTGTGCTGGGACTCTGAAAGTGATGTTAGATTCCATCATTGATGTCTGTCTTTGCTCAGAGGTGATTCTAGACACCCAGTTAGTACTTCACATTTTCCAGGGCATGCCATGGGCTTTTATTGTTGGATGTCACTGTTTTACAGCAGGGACAGGATGTTAGAAGACTTTGTTTCTGCAGTTACTGAGTTTGAAACCTATCTTCTTGTATGAAAGTCAGAAATTGGACAAGAAACTGGAGCACAGTAAGTAAATGAACAACAGTTTGGAACAAGTCTGTGAGTGCAAAGGCCTCTGGTGTCAGCATTTTGCAGTTCATCTACTGAGGAGCATTGTGATCCTTGCCCTTCATCTGGGACATCGCAGGCAACTCACGTCACTTGGGATGTGCAGTCCTCCAAATCCAGTGAGACAAGAGTGAACCAATGTCAGAGTCCTCTCCTGGGCCAGAATCCAGGCACTCCGTCGGGCAGGCGACGTTGTTTGCCTGCATAATGCTAGACTCCTAAAATAGAAACTCTATTCTGGGCACTCCCAAAAACAAGTAGTTCATCCTTGTTTGGACACACATTGAAAAAGACAATAAAGTTTGTTCTCCTCCTCTGGATGTCTGAAGGCATGAGATATTTTTGCATTTTCTTGGCTTCTTGCTTCATTTTTAATGCCACTTCCCGGCACTCACCCATTTCCAATGCATATAGATTCTCTTCTTTGGGGTGCAGGGATGAGTTCTATTAACTGGCTAGAGAAAGGAACAAAGAAACGCAGAATATTCGTGAAATGAACAAATACAAGTGGATTCAAAGCAGAATAATTCGTTCACTGGATAGTTATTAGATCACAGAGGCCCTGTCTACAATTGCATTCTTGTAACTGATCATCTGCCATAGATAGTTGTTTTTATGTATTTAGGGTGGCAGTTACTGCTGAAAAGCTCATCATGTTTTTCCCATCACTAATTGCCTCAGGGGAGGAAGTGGCAAGCCATCATCTTGAACTGCTGTAGCTTTTGTGGAGATCCAGAAAATGGAAAAGGAATGATTGGTGGCATAACTCTTAATGCAGATGATATGTGACCACGAAGGGAACTTGCATGCAATGCGTCCCTTGTCCTGATATGTCCTTAACGTCAGTGCTTATATACTTCAAAGGTGTTTTTGAAGAAGCCTTTACGAGATTACAGCAGTCCATTTTGTCGATCAACACATCCATTTAAGATGATAGTTTAGTTATTTCAGAAGTCTTGTCCCATGAAAGCCAAGCAAAGAAGTATGACTGACAATAAATAACCCACCAAGTAACTGGTAATGGATTAACATCTCTGTTGAAACAATGTTGAAGCATTTCCACATGATTGTTGGATCTGAATTTCACTCCACTCTGATGCCCGATTCTAGGCAGTGCATTGACAAGAAAAACTGTTGTGAGCCACACTGAAAAAGGGAACATCAAAAAGGACAATTGATGAAGAATCACTGAGTGATAATGGACAGGGTTGAGGATGCGTGAACCAGATAAGCATGTGAACATGAGAACATCGATGTAAGCACTAAGTATTGGTAAGCATAGATAGAACAGGAAACAGTGCAGCACACGAAAGAACCTTCAGCCTGCCATACCTATGTTGACCAATGTGCCTATTCAACAAATTGCATCTTCCTGCACATGGCCTATATCCCTTCATTCCCTATCTTTGTGTGTCTGTTTAAATGCTTCTTAAACATTAATACAGATCTGCTTCTACCACCTTCCCTGGCAGTGTGTTCCAAGCACCTACCATTCTCTGTGTAAAAGCTCAAGTTTAATTATCATTCAACCATACATGAATATCCATGAACAGAGCCAAACAGAAAAGCACTTGTAAAAAGTCTTACATCTGATGTCTTCTTTAAACTTTCCCCTAGCCTATGCCATCTAGCATATGTCATGCCTACTCCCGGGGAGAAAGTTCCCTGTCCATCTTATCTGTATCTCTCATAATGCTTTATACTTATATCAGGTCACCACCCAGCCTCCAGCACTTGAGAGAAAACTGTCCAAGTTTGTCCAGCCTCTGATTCTCACAGCTACCTGGAATATAACTCTTCGCACCCTGTTCCTTGTAAAAGTACCATCTCCTTCTCTCAATTCCTCTGCCTCCACTGCATCTGCTCTCATGATGAGGCTTTACATTCTAAGCTAATGTGATGTCCTCCTGCTTCAAATAAAGGGACTTTCAATCCTCTACAATCAACGCTGCCCTCACCCACTTCTCTTCTATTTCATGCACGTCTGCTCTCACCCCATCCACCCACCACCCCACCAGTAACAGGGTTCCTTTTGTCCTCACCTACAACTCCACCAGCCTCTACACCCAGCACATAATTCTCTGTAACTTCCGTTATCTCCAACGGGATCCCACTATCAAGGACATCTTTCCCTCCTCCAACTTTCTGCTTTCCACAGGGATCGCTCCCTATTCGACTCCCTTGTCCATTCATCCCTCCCCACTGATCTCCCATCTGGCATTTATCCTTGCAAGCAGAACAAGTGCCATACCTGCCCCGACACCTCCTCCCTCTCTACCATTGAGAGCCCTGAGCAGTCCTTCCAGGTGAGGTGACACTTGTGAGTCTGTTGGGGTCATATACTGTGTCCGGTACTCCTGATGTGGCCTCCGGTACATCAGTGGGACCCAATGTAGATTGGGAGACCACCTCACTGGCACCTACGCTCTGCCTGCCAGAAAACTCGGGATCTCCCAGTGGCCACCCATTTTAATTCCATTTCTCATTCCTATTCCAACATGTCAGTCCATGACCCCCTGTACTGCCGCAATGATGCCACACTCAGGTTGGAGGAGCAACACCTTATATTCCATCTGGGTAGCCTCCAGCCTGATGACATGAATGTTGTTTTCTCAAACTTCCAGTAATTGCTCCCCCTCCTCCATCCTTCATTCACCATTCCCCATTCCTATGTCCCTCTCTCACCTTATCTTCTTACCTTCCCTTCACAACCCTCTGGTGCTCCTCCCTCTTTCCTTTCTTCCATGGCCTTCTGTCCCCTCCAGCCCTTTATCTTTCACCAATTTCTCTACTCTTTACTTTACCCTTCCACCTCGCCCAGCTTTACCTATTACCTACTACCTTGTACTCCTTCCTCTCCTCCCCAACCTTCTTACTCTGACTTCTCATCTCTCTTTTCCAGTGTTGATGAAGGGTCTTGGCAGGGAAGGTCGACTGTTCACTCTTTTCATAGATGCTGCCTGGCCTGCTGACTTCCTCCAGAGTTTTGTGTGTGTTTCTTTATCAAACCACTCAGTACATCTGATATTCTCTAATCCAGGCAACATCCCAGCGAACCTCATCTCCATCCTCTTCAAAGCTTTCACATCCTTTCAATAATTGGCATGTGGTATTCAGATGAAGCATTAAAGCCATAGATTTTTGTTGCCTACACTACAACAAGCTGGCACTTAATACAGATCTACTAGAGTTTTGAAGGTTGGTTGAAAGGAATGCTGAAACAATTGTTCCCTCAGCCATCTGACTTGTCTGTGGATGTACTATAATGAGGCACTGCTGAAGTACTTTGAAGCTAGATAACCTCTGTAAAGACAATAAAATGACAAGTGGTGTAATTGTGTCAATGAAAGAACTCACTGCAACATGGAAAAGCATATTGAAGTTGCCAGAGTGACTACTTGCGAAATGAAAGAATATAATCCCATACACACTTTCCGAGGCTGTGAAAAACATCCAATTATGTAGCACCTGAAATCTCAGATAGGATTAGCCCCTGGGAATCTAAGATCATTCAATTTATTGACTGAGCAGTGAAGCTGAATCTACAGTGGAAAAGGAAAAAGGATTGGTCCAAATTAGGCGAAAATGCATAAATCTTTCAGTTTGACTTTCCTCTCACCCTTTTGCATTTGCCAGTGACCTCCACCAAGCTGGTTGCCATGGTAGAGATGATATTTCAAAAAGCAGAGCAGATTTCATCAAACTATGAGTGGCAGTGTGCTGCAATATCAAATCAGAGGTATATAATGAAGTTTCACCAGAATAGTCCACAGGATGGAGATATTGTCCAAAGAGGAGGCATTAAGCATAATAATCTTATGGACCCTAGAAGATGAGGTGCACTTTAGTTGAAGCATGTAACATTTTTATGGATGTTAATCCGGTTGATACTTTTTTTTCTCTGGGTGGAATATTTAAAACCAGGGATCAATCTCATGCTAAGAATTCAGCTATTCAGAATCCAAAGTTCAAAGTAAATTTATTATCAAAATACATATATGTCACCATATACTATGTTGAAATTTATTCCTGCAGAATGAAATGACTTCACCCAGGTCAGAGTGAAACTTAAGAATTTCTTACTTAAGAGGGTTTTGGAAACTCACTCACTGAGCATGTGGAAGATGGAGATTGATTTCTTGGATATTAAGGGAATTAGTGGATATGGGAATAGTGCAGGGAAATGGCATTAAAACTGAAGCACGAGAAATACCTTCTGCTGTGCCCAGAATTTTCATCATCAGGATGAAGTGCGAGGGATGGAATATTCTTACTCCTGCTTCTACTTTTTGTTATCTTCAAAGTTTGAGTGTTTCAAGCAGCTCTAAAATTCAACAGTATATGGTGGTTTGCAAAACTATATTGTTGGACCTTCTCTTTATTTCATTATTTCATTATTCATCAAATACATTATTTCAGAAGAAAGGAACATTACTGAAAAGCTTCAGTTTAGTTTCTTGCAGCAGCCAGGATCTATTTACGAAAGTTAAATTTTCTTGAATTTCAAAGTCTGCATTCTCACATCATTTGGAAGTTTAACTATTTATGGTTTGTGAGGTGAAAGGGATGCTAAATAATAACAATTTCTACCAGTTATTTGTTCCACAAACTCCAGTGAGGAACATCCACAGTTTTGATAGGGGGTGAGATTCAATCTGTTCACCTAAGGGCCAGAACTGCATCAGACTGACAGCACCTCAGCTTCTCAAGGAGATAATGGCACAGAGTATAGATCTGAGCCAAAGAAGTGGTTGACAAGCGTTCATTAATGGTCACTATCCTTTTGCATCATGTGTCTTCTGGAGAGTTTATACTTAGTCTTGGCTTCACTTTTTATCATCTTACCATGGATCAAAGTATTTCACCAAGATCAATCTTTATAACACACTCACTATTTTCTGGACTGACTGATTCACTGTTTTTAAAAGATGCTTTAATTAATTGGTATGTTGATGATTTTGTCTGGTAGAGGAACTGCTTGTTCCTATTGTTGTCCATGAAGTTGTCTTTCTGGAATCAGTGTGAAACAATGGATCATCTAACCTGTGAATGGAAAAAGGAATACAATGATTACCATTCAAAAATGTATCAGGTGAAAATTGAGTCAAATGTATTCCCTCAAGGTTTTCTATCAAACAATGCAATGTGAATTAATCAAATTCTGATGTTGATTAATCAAGTCTAGTCAGTAGCTTAAATCATCATTTCTATTCTGGTTCAGAGAAATAACTTGAGTTTGAAAGAACCAGCCATCCGTCTTCTGTTCCGAAGGATATTCTCTAAGGTGCGAGGAGTATAATTCTTATAACATCTGAGCTATAGATGTTTACCTGAAAAACTATATTGGTGATTGGATATGCTTCTGTGCATAATGCTGCATACCATCTGCTGTGTGCAAAAGGAATTTTTGCTCCTGGCACAGGAAGTACGACGGGCACGCCAAAGGGGAATGTGAGCATTTGCGTATCTGATCTGTACAGCTCTATACTAGTAGAGGCTTACAAAGAGGAAAGAGTGTGAATCCAAAAATTATTAGTTTTGTAAATTATATGCACTTATGTAACTCAGTTTTAGCAGTGATGAATTCTAAACTGTAATATAAAAATATTTCTTTATATTTTGGGATAATGCTGACAAGGACATATATTGTTCATCTCTAATTACTCTAGCAAAGATGATAATGAGATGTTGTTGTTCTCCTGGCAAATGTGCTCCCATAGTGCCACAGTATTCCAGCATTTAGATCTGGTCCTATGTTTCTGAGTCAGGACTGTGTGCAACTTGGAGGAGAATCTGTAGGTGGTGATGTTCCCATTCACCTTCTGCCTTTGTTCTTCTTGGTAGTAGAAGCCATTAATTAGTTTGGAAGGAGTTGTTGAAGTAGCCCAGTTGGGTAACTGCACTGTACTTGGAAGTAGTGTACACTGCAGTCACTGGCAGTGGAGGGGATGAGTATTTTGGTTGGTGAATGGGTGCCAAACAATTAGGCAGCTCCCTTCTGGATTATATTGAACTTCTTGAGTTGTTTAACAGCACTCTGCTGATGATAAAGTGAGGACCCTTAGGAAAGTAACTAGCCTTAGAGGACTTGAGCTGCTTATCGTGAGCAGGAGATCTATGGCAATTTCCATCTAGTCAGGCAGCTGCCAGTGTTCTAACTGACTTGGAATGGCTTGGCCGGAGGTGAGGACAATCTGGACCACAAGCTTTCAGCACTGTAGCTAGGTGTTGCCTGGATTCATAACCTTTACTGTATCCAATGCCCTCAGCTGTTTCTTCAGAGCATTTAAAGAATGTGCTAAAAACTAACCTCCATAATAGACGGGATAGCAGTAGGAAAGCAAGTGGAAACATGCACTTGGCCTGTCAGCACAAATAGAATTCCAAATGCTTCAGCCGTGTTGCCAGCAATCTCTTTCTGAGTTCTCCTGTTATAGAGTCATAGAGTAATGAAAATGAGCTCATCAGCCCAACTCATCCATGCCATTCATAGCGTCCGCCAACCAAATCCCATTTGCCTGTGTTTGACCCATATTTCTTTAAATGCCTCCTATCCAAGTACTTAGGCAAATATATTTTGAATATTTTTATTGTACATGCCTCTGGTAGCATATTCCATATATGCAACAACTTCTGGGTAAAGAAGTTGCCCTCAGGTCCTGTTTAAATGTTTTGCTTCTCAGCTTTGTCAGGCTCACTCCTCCTAGACTAAATCTACAGGCACCTCCTAGTTGCCAAACAGCTAATAGGAATCACCTGCTGCTCATTCCAGACTCATCACCTGCAGCCTATTTAACCCCTGTTCTCAGTCACTGTCATTGTCCACTCATCAAATCAGCAGGCTGCGCCTAGATTTCACTCCCTCTGCCTAAAGTTTACCTTGTTACCTAGTGTGTTTAGTTTCTGTTCTCTCTTGTTTTGCAGCCCTCGTGGCTTTTTGTTTTGTTGATATTGGCTGAATCTAAGATGGTAAATGAATCAGCATATAGAAGAGAGATTGAAAATATGGATGCATGGTGCCACAATAATAACCTTTCTCTTAAAGTTGACAAGACCAAGGAGCTGATTATTGGCTGCAGGAGGACAAAACCAGAGATACTCAACAGGAGATCAGAGGTGGAAAGGGTCAGCAACTTTAAATTCCTGACTATTATCTTTTCAGAGATCTGTCCTGAGCCAAGCATGGAAGTACAATTACAAAGAAAACATAGCAACGCTTCCACTTCCTTAAGAGTTTGCAAAGATTTGGCATGACATCTAATACTTTGTCAGACTTCTACACATAAGTAGTGGAGAATATATTGGCTGGCAGCATTACAGCCTAGTATGGAAATACTATTGCCCTTGAATGGAAAATCCTGCAAAATGTAGTGGGTACAGCCCAGTTCATCAAGTGTAGACCCCCACCATTAAGCATATTCACATGGAATGCTGTTGCAGGAAAGCTGCATCCATCATCAGGAGCCCCCACCACCCAGGCCATGGTTTCTTCTTCCTGCTGCCTCAGAACCCACATCATCAGGTTCAGGAACAGTTACTACCCCTGAACCAGAGTGGATAACTTCACTCACACCAAAATTAAAATGATTCCACATCTTATGGACTCTCTTTCGAGGACTCTTCATCTCGCGTTCTCTATCATTTATTTATTTATGATGTGGTTTTTTGCACTTTGCAGAAGTTTGTTTTCTTTTGCACACTGGTTTTTGTCTGTCGTGTTGGTGCAGTCTTCTATTGATTTGATTTTTGTTTTTTAGATTTACTGAGTACGCTCACAAGGAAACAAATCTCAGGGTTGTATATGGTGGCGTATATGTACTTTCATAATAACTTTACTTTGAAGTGATTGTTTACTACTAAATCGGCCCCACTGCACTGCTTTTGGATCAAGCCTCCTCTACAATCTGGGACAACCTTAAACCTGTGCTTCTGCCCTGCCGCCATCTAATTTCAGAACAACCCACAAACCCATGAACACTATCTCACTACTTCTGTTTTGGCACTATTATTAATTTATTTTTAGGAACCTGTATTCATTTTTATGTATTGCACTGTACTGCTGCCACAAAACAACATATTTTATGGCAGATGTTAATGATAATAAACCTGACTCAAATTCTGATTCTATTATTTTGGTTTGCCCTCCCTTGGATAAAGACTGTGTACATTTGCCCTTCATGATTTTATGCACTTCAGGACAATCATCCCACAGTCTCCTGCGCTCCAAGGAACATCATCCTTGCCTGTCTGGTCTCTCCGTATCCCAAGCCTGGAGTCTGGCTGTTGTTGAGGATCAGGATATTGTTGGAGCATTTACAGGGTCATAGGCTTAGGGAACTACAGCACAGAAGCAGGCACTTTGGCCCATTTAGTCCATGCTGAATTATTGTTCTGCCTAGTCCCATCCGCCTGCACCTGGACCGTCGCCCTCTATGCCTTGTCCCATCCATGTACCTATCAAAATTTCTCTTAATTGCTGAAATCAAACCTGCTTTCCACAACTTCTGCTGGCAGCTTGTTCCACACTTTTACCGCCCTCAGAGTGAAGCATTCCCTCCTCACGTTCCCTTTAAATATTTTGCCTTTTAGCCTTAATCCATGACCTTTAGTTGTAGTCTCGCCCCACCTCAGTGGAAAAACCCTGCTTAGATTTACACGGTCTATACTCTTTATAGTTTTGTATCTTTCTTCATGTTCCCCCTCATTCTCCTACACTCGAGGAAATAAAGTTCTGACCTATTCAACCTTTCCCGATGACCCAGGTACTCAGGTTCCAGCAACGTCCTTGTAACAGTGCTCTGCACTCTCAATCTTATTTATATCTTTTCTGTAGGTAGGCAACCAAAACTGTTCACAATTCTCCTCCCATTAGCTGTTCAATTATCCACCACGAATCACAACAGATCTTCGACAGTAGGATGTGGTCCAGAAGGTTTTGGGTTCTCTTGATGCTTCTGAGGCCACAGCACCCTGCACTCCACCAGCTGAAGTTCTGCTTTGACTGTAGAGGTATTTTCCTTCCGACAGCAGCAGTAGAAAGCCGACAATCATGCTGTTTATTTCATTAACAGTTATGTGTAAATTGACCATTTTGTTTTCTTTTTGTAACAGCAATCACACTCCAAAATTGTGGTAGCGGCTCACTTTAGGATATTCTCAAATGTTCTTCCTTTACTTGTACGGAATTTTATGAAATATAAGTAATGAGGCACTTAAACCAGGCAATCAAAGATGCATATACTGTAGCGTAGCTATGTCCATAAAATCAATTACAAAGTATCAATACACTATGGGAAATAGTAAAATTAGAATCAGTGGATCTAATTGGAGCATAAAATGATGGAAATATTTAACAGTTATTCAGCACACCATGGAGAGATAAGAAGACATAATGATAGCCTTTCCATTTCTGTTGAAGGTCTAGACAGCTGAGATACTCAACCTGTTTCATTGCATTATTGAAGCTACCTAACTGGCTACTTATTTCAAATATATACTTTTAAAATTTCAGATAAGTGGCAATTGTAGTATTTTGCTTCTGTTGAATATATTTTGGACTTTGTAGATGAAAGAGGAGCCCATAACTTTGCTGGATTATCTTTTGAAATACCAGCCACATTCTTGTACAAGGGGCCCACAGTCACAGTTTACAGTGTTGAATTTATAATAATATTGGGCAATTTATTTTTATTGAGTCAATATGTAATAGTGCTTAAAATATTGACATTAAGTTGGATAGATTCCTGAGAGATGGATTATAGAGTCCAATATGGAAAATGTGAAATTGTCCGGTATAATATGGCATTAGTAAAACACAGTGACCAGTTGCTGGCAGCAAGCAAAACTACTAACTAACTAAATTAATCATGCTTTCTTTTCATGAACAATCATTGCAATCAATCGCCTGTAACTTCCCTATCAGAGCTGAGCTTTTCAACCGCCTGTAAGACTTGGCATTTTTGTGGTGTGAACTAAAGTTTCAAAGGTGCAGGACTAAAGTTTCACTGGTGCCCCAGTGCTTTATGGCACAGCAGCAAGGTAGCACAGCAGTTAACGTACCGCTTTCCAGTTCCTGCTGTAAGATCGGGGTTAGTACGCTCTCTCTATGGCCACACAGATTTCCTCTGGGTGCTCATGTTTCCTCCCACATTCCAAAGACCTACAGGTTAGGATTAGTAAGTTCAGTCTTTGTTACGTTGGCACTGGAAACATGGTGATGCTTATGGAGTGTCCCCAGTACATCCTTGGACAGTGTTAGTGTTAATGCAAATGACACATTTCACGTGATGTGTACAGCCCTAAGAGTGGGGAATTAGCCAATGTTTGGCAATTGCCATTGGACTTAAAGGTGATTCAAAGCGACAGAACTAAGGCGAGACAGAGTCCAGACGGCAGGGCCCGGGGATGAGAGTGTTTCGAAGCAGCAAGGCCCAGGTCCGAGAGCGAGGAACAACCCATTATTTGGTCAATTTAAGCGCGGGCCAGATTGTAAAGGTCAGGGTGTTGGGTCAGAAGTGAGGGATGGGCTGAACTGAGGCTGGGGCCTGCAGCTAATGGGCTCCTAGACCAGCTGCAGTGATGAATTGGCTTTGTGGCTGTGGATTCACTTTCATTAACTTCAATTCTGAATGCTATTTGCTTATTTTTTTTATCGTTTGCATTATTTGCACATTGGTGTTTTTTGGAATGGGTTCTGTTGCTTTCTTTGTTTTGTGGCTGTCTGTAAGGAGACGAATCTCAGGGTTGTATATGGTGTACATACTTCCATAAAAATGTACTTTGAACTTTGACAGAATAAAAGAAAACATATTATCTGAATGTTGCGAAGTTGCTGAGAGAATAGAACAGGCTGAGCAGATGTGTATGCGAACAAGCCTGCAGATGAACTAATCGGTGATTTCATGTGTTTTATTATCCTGCTGTCCTTTCTGTATAACCATGTGCTTTACCTATATATATCTAACCTCTCCATGCACTACCGGTATTGCAAAGAATGGCGTTGCTAGTGTTCTTCATTGGTCATTTTGTCTATATTTGCAACTGCGCTGATACAACAGTGAGTGAGTGTGAGCTTCGGTTAGTGCTTTAGAGTACCATGGATGATGTGTACCATGCCATTTGACTAATGGTGTCCACAGAGGACCTGCATCCTACATCTTTCAGGACCCAACCAGGCAAGCTACACTAGCCAGAAATATTTTTGTCCAACATTTCCATTGGGCTCAATCTTCAGCACCATTCTTGTTTGCTTGGTCGAGTTACTTGATCGTTTGGGCCCACAAAAATCGCAATAAAACATTCTGAAGGGTCTGAAACAGGCGTACTTTTCCACTTCACTTATTTTTCGTTTAGTGTTTGGTGCCCCAGTGCTTTATGGCACAGCAGCAAGGTAGCACAGCAGTTAACGTACTGCTTTCCAGTGCCTGCTGTAAGATCGGGGTTAGTACTAAGATCTGTGGCCACATAGGTTTCCTCTGGGTGCTTAGGTTTCCTCCCACATTCTGAAGACCTACAGGTTAGGATTAGTAAGCTGAGTCATTACTATGTTGGTACTGGAAGCATGGCGATACTTATGGAGTGTTCCCAACACGTCCTCGGACAGGTTTAGTGTTAACGCAAATGGCACATCTCACTGTATGTTTTGATGTTTTGAAGTTCTTGTGATGAATAAAATTAATCTTTCTTTCTAATAGAGCTTTTAAAACTTTTAAATCTTTTCTCATCTGGTCCAATTCTCTTTGTAGTCCTGAGTGTCACACACTGGTAGGAGTGAGACAGCCTCTGGTGATGTTTATGTTATTAGCTGTTTTTTCCAGCTGGGACATGAAATGACACTATCATCATAAGTATGCTGATATCTGTCCTACTCACTGCTTCTGTCTCTTAATTTGTTTCTGTACTCCAACGAAGACCTGACAGGATTTTCACTCTGAAGATGAAACTGTGAATTTTACTTCGATGGATTCTTAGAAAACCTCCAAATTTTGCTTCACACATGCCCTTAATGATTGCCAAATCACCACTGAAACCTCCCACTGCTCCTGCTGATGTGATGTGAGCCTGTAAGAGTCCCCTAACAATTCAGCCTTTCTGCTCATAAGTCACAGGCTTCATTCTTCAGTGAAGGGTATCAAACTGATGCTGTCGGCATTAGAACAGGAAGCACGTCCACTTGTAGCCCATGTTCCTCCTGATGTAAACCGACCACAATGAGCAGGTGAGAAAATGTGCAGCATTGTGCGATTCCCAAGAAACCTTGGTTATAGAATATAGAACGGCACCAAATCAGTCTCCTCAGCTTGTGATAATGTGCTGAACTAATTATCCAGTAATTAAATTCATAACTACACCAAATCTCCTGCTTGAATAAATTACTTATCCCTTCATACACTTATCTTAAATATCTCTGTTATATTTGCCTCCACCACCATTGTATAAAAAGTGTGTCGCCCCTCACCTTAAATGCACGGCCTCCACTATTGGACATGTCAACCCTCGGAAAAAGATACCTGCTGTCCCTAACATCTATGCCTCTGATAATCTTAAACTTTTATCAGGTCACTCATTAGCCTCTGCTGCTCAAAAGAAAACAACCTGAGTCTGTTCAACCTCTCCCCATAGCACATGCACTGTAATCCTGGCAGCATCCTTGTCAACCATTTCTGCGTCGTTTTCTAAGTCTCCACATCCTCCCTTGATGGGATAACCAGGACTGAATGCGGTGTTTGAAATGCAGCCAAATCGGACTTTAATAAAATTGCAGCTTAACTTTCTGTTTCTTGAACTCGATGCCTCATAGGCACTAATAAATGAAAGTATGCCATATGCCTTCCTTACAACCCTAATAATGTGTGAGGTCACTTTTAGGGAGCTATGGACCCTAAATATCCTAGTGAAGTGCTCTCTGGCCCTTGTCTGTCATTACGTTGGTAGTTGTAGCTCCACTAATACAACATTGAGCGAGTGTCAGATGTGTGAGCTTGTCTCAATGTTCCTCAAGCCTTGTTGCTGATCTGGTACAATTAGATTCAATGTATGGCATTCTGTTTAGGACCTCCTCAGAAATACTTTCTTACATTAAATTCTTTACTACTATTTCCCATCACCAGTGAACTGCATACCCTTCATTATCTTCACTCAATCTCAAAGTGGAAGTTTCCATCGTGAGCTCTTGCTTCAGGGCACTAGCAGTTCGCAGTGAAGAGTGCAGCATCTCAGATCCAGCAGCCATCTTTTGAAGCAGCTATCTCCCCACCCCCCCCCCCCTCCAGACTAGTCTGCTGCCTCCTTAGATGTAGTAGTCTTCCATATCCTATTACAGACTTAGTTTACTACAGTTGTATATGCTCACTTTACACATTAAAAGCCATGGGAAATCTTCCCAACTTATTTAGATAGCACCCCGAAGTAAGGCCAATTGTTTCTTTATTGATGAAGAAACTTCAGTGAAAGCTCACCTACTTACGATACATCTGGTAGGGTCACAGGAAGCCATACTTTCCTCAGTCAATGTCTGCACATGCATTTTCCATTGGTGATGGTGATCTAGTTAACATTTCCAGCCCAGGGATGGGCAGACCAATTGACAGAAGATGAAAAGAAGTGTTAAAACCAACAGCACAAGGTTCCAAGCTGAACGGTTCCTCACTGAGGTATCAGGGGAGCTTATTTCAATCAGAAACCGAGCCTTGAGACTGCCTAAATTTATAAACTTTAATTAAACAAAAGCAGTACTGTTTTGATGTATCTGATGTCTTCTTTGATTCTCATGGCAATGCATCAAATATGTAAATAGGGAATGATATATGGAAGAACTTTTAAAATTAAATTCTGCTTAAACATGCATTTTCTTGTCTGGCAAATTAGAATTAATCATCCATAGGTTGGCTGTAATTGTTCAACATCTTACTACTGCTGCGGAAGTGATTTGAAAGTCCCTCTCGGTAATGAGGCCCATGTTAACAGACCTTCACCATCTGGCTGCCTATGTTCTCAGGAGTTAGTATAAGCACTACCTAATAAAATTCTCATAAGCATTTCACTTACATTTGAGTGCTGTGATTTGTTTTTAAGGATCTAAATGCTTGTATTTTCATGATTTTTGGTTAGCTGCTTTCCATGAAAGAAATGGAAGAGGGTTCAGCAGGCATCAGTCCTCCTGCCCGCCATCCCAATAATAACATAACACTGAAGTGTAAAGCTGTAGGTCTCTGAGAGAGAAAGAGAGTTAATGCTTCAAGCCACTGAATCTTCATCAGAGTTGGAAGAAGTCAAAGCAAGGCAGAAGTGATTAAATAGGTACTTCTGTCTTTTTAATTAGTTTGCTCTTTCTTCTGTTCTCTTCATTTCTTTCCTAGAAATTCAACCACATAGCTTAATGACAATGATCACTAAATGAAGGAACTCCATTGGAAAACTGAGTCCATTCGAAGGTAGGGCAGAGGGGGTGGCACGGCTCTGTGGTAAAGAATGGCATCAAATCAATGGAAAGATGTGACATGGAATCAGAAGATGTTGAACCCTTGTGGGTCGAGTTAAGTAACTACATGGGTAAAAGGATGCAGATGGCAGTTATATACAGCCCTCCCACCAGTAACTACGATGTGGGCCCTCAAATTACAACAGCAGATAGAAAAAGGGTAATGTTATGATAGTCACGAAAGGTTTCAATTGTGGAAAATCAGGTTGGTAATGAATCTCCAGAGATTGAGTTTGTTGAATGGTTACAAGATGGATATTTAGAGCAGTTTCTCACTGAGCCTACTAAAGGATCAGGTATACTGGACTGGGTGTTATGAAATGAATTGGAGGTGATTAGGGAGCTTAAGGTAGAGTCTTAGGAGCCAGTGAACTCAATATGATTGAGTTCAACTTGCAATTTGATAGGGGGAAAATAAAGTCTGATGTAGCAGTATTTCAATGGACTAAAGGAAATTACAATGGTATGGGAGAGGAGTTGGCCAAAGTAAATTGGAAGGAGCTGCTGGCAGGGATGGCAGCAGAGCAGGAATGGCATGAGTTTCTGAGGAAAAATGAGGAGGCTGAAGGACAGATGTATCCCAAAAATGAAGAGATACACAAATGGTAAAATAGTACAACCGTAGCTGGCAAAGGAAGTCAAAGCAAATGTAAAAACAAAAGAGGGGGCAGATAACAAAGCAAAAAGTAGCAGGAAGGTAGAGGATTGGGAAGCTTTTAAAAAGCTAAGAGGATGGCTAAAAGAATCATTAGCAGGGAAAAGATGAAATATGAAAGCAAGCTAGCAAACAATATCAAAGTGGATAGTAAAAGCTTTGTCAAGTATGTTTTTAAAAGAGAGATGAGAGTGGATAGAGGACTGCTAGAAAATGAGGCTGGAAAAATAATAATGTGGCCAAGGAGATGGCAGATGAACTAAATGAGTATCTTGCATCAGTCTTCACTGTCGAAGGCACTAGCAGTGTGCCAGATGTTGTAGTGTGTGAAGGGAGAGAAGTGAATGCAGTTACTATTACAAGGGAGAAGGTGCTCAAAAAGCTGAAAGACCATAAGTCACCTGGACCAGATGAACTGCACCCTAGTGTTTTGAAAAGGGTAGCATTAGAAATTGTGGAGGCTTTAATAATGATCTTTCAAAAAGCATTGGGCTCTGGCATGGTACCAGAGAACTGGAAAATTGCAAATGTCATTCCACTCTTTACGAAAGGAAGAAGGTAGCAGAAAGGAAATTATAGACCAGTTAGCCTGAGCTCAGTTGTTGGGAGATGTTGGAGTCAATTGTTAAGGATCAGATTATGGAGTACTTGGTGACACAGGACAAGATGGACAAAGTCAACATGGTTTCCTTAAGGCAGAGTCTTACCTGATGAACCTGTTGGAATTCTTTGAGGAGATTACAAGTAGGATAGATATTGGGGATGCAGTGCACGTTGTATATTTGGACTTTCAGAAGGCCTTTAACAAGGTACTTGTTTGCCAAGTTAAGAGCCCATGATATTACCGGAAAGTTCTAACATGGTTAGAGCATTGTCTGATTAGTAGGAGACAGTGAGTGGGAATAAATTGATTCTTTTCTGGTTGGCTGCCAGTGACTAGTGGTGTTTTGCAGCAGTCAATATTGGGACCACTTCTTTTTATGCTGTATATCAATGATTTAGATGATGGAATAGATGGCTTTCTTGCCAGGTTTGCAAGTGATACGAAGATTGGTGGAGAGACAGATAGCGTTGAGGGAATAGGTAGGCTCCAGAAGGATTTAGACAGGTTAGGAGAACGGGCAAGAAAGTGGCAAATGAAATAGAATGTTGGAAAGTGCATGATCATGCACAATGGGAGTAGAAATAAATGCGCAGACTATTTTCTAAATGGGGAGAAAATCCAAAAATCTGAAATACAAAGGGACTTGGGAGTCCATGTACAGAACAGTAACTTTCAGGTTGAGTCAGTGGTGAGAAGGCAAATGCAATGTTAGCATTTGTTTCAAGGGGGCTTGAATATAAGAGCAGGGATGTGATGCTAAGGCTTTATAAGGCACTGGTGAGGCATCATCTTGAGTATTGTGAACAGTTTTGGGCTCATCAGCTAAGAAAAGATGTGCTGGCATTGGAGTGGGTCCAGAGATGGTTCACAAGGATGATTCTGGGAATGAAAAGGTTATCATACAAGGAACGTTTGATGGGTCTGCACTTGCTGGAATTTAGTAGGATGGGGCGGGGAGGGGGAATCTCATTGCAACCTTTCGAATGCTGAAAGGTCTAAACAGAGTAAATGTGGAAGGGATGTTTCCCATGGTGGGGGAGTCTAGGACAAGTGGGCACAGCCTCAGGATAGAGAGGTGTCCATTTAAAGCAGAGATGCAGAGAACTTCCTTTAGCCAGAGAGTAATGAATTTGTGGGATTTGTTACCACAGGCAGCTATGGAGGCCAGGTTACTGGGTGTATTTAAGGCAGAGATTGATAGATTCTTGATTGGATTTGGCATCAAATGTTATATGGAGAAGGCCGGGGAATGGGGTTGAGGATGGGAAAAAAGGATTGGCCATGATTGAATGTTGGAACAGACTTGATGGGCCAAGTGGCCCAAATTTGCTCCTATGTCTTGTGCTCTTATGGTCTATGTTGACAAATTTAAGTTGTTATAATTCTTAGCATGCAGACATGCATAATAACATTGAAAGAAGTGAAGCACACATCAAGAAATAATTTCTGAAAATCTCACACACGTCTCCAGGTCTGCTCCTGTAGAATGTCCCTATACAATTGGGGATTGCTTCAGTGATAGTTAGAGGTGACCTTCCCTCAACAAGTCCAACATTATGACTTATTTACAGGTTGGTGCCCTTTAGGTGCTCCTCAAAGGGACTTTGCCCCTAAAAGCATTCTTGCCTACCAAGCTCTACCTACAAACTCATCTCTAATATATATGTACCTGCACCCTGAGCCACAATGGAAACAAGGAATTTACAGGGATAGGCTCTTGCACAAGACATACATTGCCCCAGTGCTATTTAAAGAACTTTCCTATCACAGGTGTATTTCTCGCCTGTTCTGATTCTAAAACCCTCCAGTTCTGATGAAAAGATAATTGGCCAAAAACATTAATTTTGTTTTTCCCTCCAGACATACTGCCTGATCTGCACACTTTCAGGATATTTTAATTTGTTTTCCAATTGCCAGCAGTACTTTGCTTTACTTCGTTTGAATTGAAACTTCCCTTTTTTTATAACCACTTCTAATGACAACTGTCTTATCTTGTTAAGGCCCTACTTCTTGGTTATGACAATTTGTTCATTTTAATGAGAAAAGCAATAAGGCTCAAATGCTGTAGTTCATGGCAAGAATATGCAAGAGACCCTGTCATTTCTAGTAAATTCACATTTATCTTTATTGCTTCCTTTTTGCATCCCTAAGGAAGAATATGATGACATTGAGACATTAATGTCAAAGTATATAGACTTTTAAGCATGTACCTTTATCTCATGAGAATCTTAAGGCTCTTCTCATACAAATTTCACTTAAACTTCTCATTAATCATCACTGTTTTGTCTTAATGCAGCAAATTGACTAGTTCAACTGCTAATACGATGTGAAGTATCATTGAAACAACAGAACTGAGGAAACAGTCAGTGTCAGGGACTGCAAGTAACTCTGTCTGGGCTGAACCTTCTGAAAGTACTTTGTTGCTTACCTTTGCATTTTTTTCTGAGGTCAGAGGCACCTATCTCCCTCCCGACTTCAATTCACATGCAACAGATTTGAAACACTCTGTTGACCCCTTTTGTGACCTTTCCGCATTTCAATTTGCTAGTTGCCTGAGCTTTGCCCGAAAAGGTCTAACTCAGCCTCTTGTTCAGTTCACTTGCAAGAACTGGTATACAACAGTGTGGAGTTTCTGTGAATTCTCCTCTCATTCCTGATCCATTTTTCATAAACCTACCTAATCTCCAGCTGGATTTTAAAGAATCATTGTTGTAAATCTTTAAGGAACCTGGCAGCAAACGCACTTTAATTGGTTTATTTGTTTTCATTTTTGCTTTAAGGCTTTATCGCTTGTTTCAGAGATCTCATTTAATAGGAATGATCTTGCTGAAATATGCTTGCATTAAAATTAAAATTAATTTAACATTTTGTTTTGAGGATTGACTTTTAACCCTAAACAGTGAGGATCATAGTTAATTAATTTTTCTTGCCTTCATGTGGAACATTGAAACCTAACCCTGATGGATGACATGAATATATTGCACTTTTCAAGCACTTTCACAAAAGGAAACCATTACCAGCAATGGGACAAAAGTCCCTATTCCAATGGAGAAATGTGTAACCCGATTCAAAGGAACATATTTTATGGATGAACTCCTAATGAAGAGTCTCAGCCCAAAATGTTGACACTTTTATCCTTTCCACAGATGTTGCTTGATCTGCTGAGTTCCTCCAGTATTTTGTGTGTGTCACTCTGGATTTTCAGCATCTGCAGAATCTCTTGAGTTTATATTTTATATAGGGTTCAAAGGTGATGAAGGAGGGTGAAACAAAGAATCTAGAGTCATAGAGCGATAGATCCATACAGCTATATAGCACTGAAATGGGCCTTTTCCATTTTCACTAATCCTATTATCCACAATAGGAATGTATCCTTTACTATGCCTATTTCAGTATCTATCTAGATGCCTCTTAAACACTATGATTGTATTTGACTCCACAATCTCTTCTAGCGGTATGTTTTAGGTACCACTTTCAGTGTAAAAACTTAACTCTTCCGATTCCTTTCAATACTTCTTTCAGCCTGAAATCTGTCTTCTTGCTTTTGGCTCCCCAGTCATGGGGAAAAATATTTTAATTTCCTATTATGTTATACTCTTATGATTATATGTGCAAATATCATGCTTAGCTTTCCTTGCTCTGTGGAAAATGAGCTCTGCCTGTCCAAACTACAATCAAAATGATCAAGTCCAGACAATATATCCTGGTGAAGAGGGGTCCAGTGCTTTCCCAGTATATAATTCAACTCTTCTCAGACATCCAGCTGGTTACAGGTACTGATTTTAAGCAACGTTTTAATGACACACTCTACCATCTTCATCAGGTATAATGCCTGGGCATACCTAGTCAGGTGGTATTTATATCCTCATTGTCTGTCCCTCCTAATTGGTTAGTTCACATCCAATCAGGTTTCTGCTGTCCCACCTTGCTTACAATTGAATTCCAGTTCTTACTTAGAGTAGGACCACCATCTTTGTTAAAATTGTTTTCCTCTAGTTTTGTTTCCGTGGCTTCCTTCACCAGGTGGTCCCAAAAGCCATTGACGTAGTTTTGTGCCCTTGAAGCAAATGCAACATTCTGCCACCGCTGGTTTCTCTGTGTAACCCTGGTGAATCTCTTTTGAACTCTCTCCAGCACTATTGCATTGTTTATGGTGACCAGAAATGCACATGATATTCCAAGTGTGCCTTAAACACTGTATTCAGTAAGGGCTTGGTAATGATTTTATATTCAAATTTCTGAAGGGAATTTCAAACCATGGATGGATTTCAGGCATGGATTCCAGTGACAGGAGGAAGCAAAGACACTAGAGATGCAGGAGTGGAGAAGTGCTGAGCTGAAGGGGAACATGGAGAAAAGAGATCATTTAAATGTCAGGATGAAAATTCTATGTTTGTTATGTTGGAGAACCAAGTTCTTCACTTCATCATTTGTGATTTTGATTTGGGCTGTTTTCATGTGGTGTAAGGGGCATTATTCAAAACATTGAAGTGTAATGTTGTTTGGAAATTGTTCATGCAGGAAATAACAACTAATTTGAGTTAACTAGCCAAAGATAAGCCAGAGATCACCTCGCTCTTTCAGGCTCAGTAGGGCACCAAATGATACACATTCAGTGGCCATGTTATCATGTACACCTGTACAGCTGCTTGTTAATGCAAATATCTGATCAATCACGTGGCAGCAACTCAATGGATAAAAGCATGCAGACATGGCCAAGAGGTTCAGTTGTTGCTCAGACCAAACATCAGTGTGAGGAAGAAATTACTTTGACCATGGAATGATCGTTGGTGCCAGATGGGGTGATTTTAGTATCTCTGAAACTGCTGATCTCCTGGGAATTTCACACACAACAGTCTCTAGAGTTTACAGCGAATGGTGTGGAGGGAGGGAGGAAACATCTGGTAACTGGCAGTTCTGGGGATGAAAATACCTTTTTAATAAGAGGTCAGTCATGGCTAGACTGGTTCAGGAAGGTGATAGTAATTCAAATAACTATGTTCCAACAGTGGTGTGCAGAAGAGTTAATCTGAATGCGCAATACGTTGAACCTTGAAGTATGTGGGCTACAGCAGCAGAGGACCAGGAGCATACAGAAATACATTCAGTGGCTACCTTGAAGTACCTCCTGAACTTAATAAGGTTGCCACTGAGTATATTTGTCCAAATAGGATACACTTAGTTTATGTCTAAGCACAATTGTGTAAGTTTCCATCACTCTTTGCAGCTCACAACTCTGATAACAAAAATACCTTCCTAAGAAATGGACTTTATTGGATTTATTCACTACATCATAAAGCTGTCAATCTTAATTCTTTTGTTTTGCTAACCTGTATGCAAAAGGGGAGGATCTTCTGGTCTCAGTGCAATGGTCAGCAATTTGTTCTTCTCTGTTACTCCTGCTCTGTGACTAATAGATGTAAGTTTTGGTAGGACCAACAGCTTGCATTTACACTCTAATAAAAACACTGTTCAATATCCCAAGATCCTTTGCAGAAATGATAACCAAAGAAGCTCGTTATGTAATCCCTCACAAAATAGTTTGTAGTTGATGAGTGAGTTTTGAAGGGGAGACACTATTTTAATATGGCACCTAATTTTCAACCATCAGGTTGTTAGAGACTCATGAAATGCATGTAGGTTGGGAAGCTTCCCTTCTCTGATGTGGAATCTCTTTCATGTAACCAAGTAATAATTTTGCTTCACGTCTTCACTGAAAATTGGACATCCAAAAACGCAATGCTCCTTCAAAGCCGTTGTGAAATGCCAGGCCAAATTTTACATTTAAATTCTTCGGTGGGACTTGAACCTACAACATTCCGATTTACAGTAAAGGCAAGAATGTTATTGTTGAGCATTCAGCTAACTTGCAAAGTCATTTTTTGCTACTCAATGTGAAAATTCAACCTGACCTGTAGAAATCCAGTTTGGGACATAAACCCATTGCTTGAGTAAATAGGTAGCAGGTTGATATGACAATATAAACCTATTAAAAATTGACATTAATATCTCAATGTCACCTTATTACGTGGAACAGAGTGATAGAACAAGAAGTTTGATCAACAGAGCACCCAGTGGAAAGTGCTATTAAATTTTTAGCAATCACTGTGGACAGAACTTGTAGTTAATCAGGTGGGTGCATGTCTAACTCAAGTGGAAAATTGCATTACGAGAGTATTGGTCTGGTGCAAAACTGAGGCATTGATTTATATTTATCATTTTATCCAATTACCTGAGGTTGCCTTTGGAAGAATAATTTTGGAAAAGAAGCATTGAACTTCATGTTAATTACTGAGGAATGGTACTATATAAATGATGGTTTTATACTGCATTTGGAAATTAAATTGCTTAGCAGGTAAGTTTGCTAACAAACTAAGAGCTGATTGATTGTGACTGTCATAAAAGGTAATTGTTCTACACAAATATGTATGGAATTATAGATGCACTGATCATTACCACTGTAAAATAGATTTTGTAATATTACAGATTCTATTAAGTAATAGCTATTAATAAGGTTTAGCAATTATTTTTAATATACTTTCTCCTCTCACCTGCTATTCATTCCTGTTGGCTCTGTGGCACACTGTTGCATGCTTCCAAGGATTTTGTCAAACCCATATAAGACTATAAGACGTAGGAGCAGAATTAGGCTGTTTGGCCCATTGAGTCTGATCCACCATTTGTTTGTGACTGACTTGACTTCTCAACTCCCTTCTCGTGCCTTCTCTCCTTGATACCATTACTAATCAAGAACCCATCAATCTTGGCTTTAATACACCCAATGACTTGGTCTCCACATCCACCTGTGGTAATGAATTCCACAAATTCATTACCCTTTGCCTGAAGAAATTCCTCATCTCTGTTCTAAAGGGACTTCTTTCTATTCCAAGGCTGTGTCCTCCGGTTCTGGACTCTCCAACTATGAGAAAGATCTTGGACATATCCATCCTATCTAGGCCTTTCAATATATGATAAGCTTCTATAAGATCACCCCTCCCCATTCTTCTAAACTCCAGTGAGTACAGACATTCATAATTTTCCAGAACCATTCCAGGATCTAGTGATTCTTGAGAGATCTCTACTAATGTCTCCACAATCTTGTCGCCTACCTCTTTCAGAACCCTGGGATGCAGTCTATCTGGTCCAGGTTACTTATCTACCATCAGACCTTTCAGCTTCCCTACACCTTCTCCTTAGTAATTGAGACTACACACACATATATTTTGACTTCCCTTGTCAGCCATAGTTACCTCATCCTCACTTTAGAATGCCAGGTATCCTTGCTAGTCACCCTTTCCAATCAATTTTGTCCAGCTACTCTTTTGTGTCTCTGTAGTTCCCTTACTTCACTGCAATACTGATACCCTGTACATCTGATTTTGGCTCACTAGCCCCCTCAAATTGCAGGTGAATTCTCTTAGTGTTATGAACACTGCCTCTCAAGGTTCCTTTATCTTAAGCCCACTAGTCAAATTTAGTTTATTACAGAACATCCAACCCAGAACTGCCCTTTCCCTAGTCGGCGTGACCACAAGCTGCTCTAAAAAGCCATCTTGTAAGCATTCTACAAATTGCTTCCCTTGGGATCCAGTACCAACCTGATTTTCCCAATTTACCTGTAAGTTGAATCTCTCATGACTATCATATCTTTGCCTTTTTTGCATCACTTTTCTATCTCACATAGCACTTTGCATCCAGCATCCTGGCTATTGTTTGGAGGCATTAATTTGACTCCTATCAAGGTTTCTTTCTACTCTTGCAGTTTCTTATCTCTACCCACAAGGAGTCTAGATCTTCTGATCCTATGTCACTTTTTTCTAAGGATATGATTTCATTTTTTTTAACCAATAAAGCCACTTCACCCTCTCTGCCCATCTACCTGTCCTCTTGATATGATGTGTATCCTTGGATGTTAAGATCCTAGCTGTGATCTTCCTTCAACCATGAATCAGTAATGGCCACAATGTCATACCTTCCAAATTCTAACTGTGCTACAAGATCATCCACCTGTTTTGTAAACTGCGTGCAGTCTATTATAATACCTTAAGACTTGTATTCAATTTTATCTCCAGGTTACATGAAGTTAAGTACTTATCCCTTTCTAATATTTGTCTTATTATTTATTCTAGAAACTGCTATAGCCTCTCCTGGACTCCCCTTCTGTTTTACTTTAGCCATACTTTTCCAAACTGTTGAACCAAGCATGCCTTCTTCTATTCTCATGGGCAGGTTTGTTAGAGCTGCTGAGGGTTTAAACTAATTTGGCAGGGGGTGGGATCTGAAGTGAAGGGTTTCAGGATAGGATGAATGGTAAAAAAGCTAAGATAGTGTGCAGTCAGACTGTCAGGAAGGGCAGGCAGATGACAGGATAAAATTGCAGCCAACAGGGTGAGTATCAGTGTATTAGAGATGCAGATTCAAAAATGGTAGCAAGCACAGTGTTTTATGTCAATGCATGGAGTATAAGAAATAAGGTGGATGATCTTATTGCACTTTTACAGATTGTTGGTTATGATGTTCTGGCCATCACTGAATTGTGGCTGAAGGATGGTTGTAGTTGGGAGTTGAATGGTCAACGTTACATGTTATATCAGAGGGTTAGGAAGGTAGGCAGAGGGGGCAGCATGGCTCTGCTGGTAAAGAATGGCATCAAATCTTTAGAAAGGTATGACATAGGATTGGAAGACGTTGAATCCTTGTGGGTTTAGTTAAGAAACTGCCAGTGTAAGGTGACCCTCAATAGCAGTTATATACAGGCCTCCAAACAGCAGCTGGATGTAGACCACAGATTACAACAGGAACTAGAAAAAGCGTGCCAAAGGGCAATGTTAAGATAGTCATGGGAGATTTCAACATGCAGGGCGATTGAGAAAAATAGGCTGGTAATGGATCTTGAGAATGAATTTGTTGAATACCTATGGAGTGGCTTTTTAGAACAGTTTATCATTGAGCCTACTGGATTGGGAGTTGTGGAGTGGACCAGAGGATCATGATATGATTGAGCTCAACTTGAAGTTTGACAGGAAGAAAGTAAAGTCTGACATAGCAGTATTTCAGTGGACTAAAGGAAATTCCAGTGGTACGAAAGAGGAATTGACCAAAGCAAATTGGAAGGAGATGCTCTCGGGGATGACAGCAGAGCAGCAATGGCTTTAGTTTCTATGCAAAATGAGGAAAGTGCAGGATAGATGTATTCGAAACACAATGAAATACTCAAATAGCAAAATAGTACAACTGTGGCTGACAAGGATAGTCAAACCTAATGTAAAAATAAAAGTGAGAGCATACAACAAAATAAAAATTAGTGGGAAGATACAGGATTGGGAGGCTTTAAAAGAAACCACAGAGCAACTGAAGTAATCATAAGGAGGGAAAAGGTGAAATGGGAAAGCAAGCTATGTAGCAAACGATATCAAGGTGGATAGAAAAGGCTCTTTCAATGATATATTAAAAAAAAAGTAAATGAGAGATGAGTGGGTATAAGACTGCTAAAAATGAGGCAGGAGAAATAATAATAGGGGACAAGGAGATGGCAGATGAACTAAATGAGTATTTTGCATCAGTCTTCATTGTGGAAGATACTAGCAGTGCACCAGATGTTGAAGGGTGTGAGGGAAGAGAAGTGAGTACAGTTACTATTACAAGAGAGAAGGTGCTCAAAAAGTTGAAAGACCTAAAGGTACGTAAGTCACCCAGACTAAATGAACTGCATGCTAGGGTTCTGAAAGAGGTAGTGCCAGAGATTGTGGAGGCATTCATAATGATATTTAAAAATCATTGGTTTCTGACATGATTTCAGAGGATAAGAAAATTGCAAGTATTACTCCACTGTTTAAGAAAGGAGGCAGGCAGCAGAAAGGAAATTATAGACCAATTCACCTGACCTCAGTGGTTGGGAAGATGTTGAAATCAATTGTTAAGTATGAGGTTCTAGAGTACTTGCTAACACAGGACAAGATAGGATAAAATCAGTGTGGTTTCCTCAAGGGGAAATCTTGCTTGATGAACTTGGTGGAATTCTTTGAGATTACAAGTAGGATAAATAAAAGGGGTGCAGTGGATGGACTTTCAGAAGGCCTTTGACAAGGTGCTACATGAGGCTGCTTACCAAGTTAAGAGCCCACGTTATTACAGGAGAGTTACTAACATGGTTAGAGCATTGGGTGATTGGTAGGAAGCAACAAGTGGGAATAAAAGGATCCATTTCTGGTTGGCTGCCGGTGACTAGTAGTGTTCTGCAGGGGTGGGTGCTGGGACTGCTTTTTATGCTGTATATCAATGATTTAGTTGATGGAATAGATGGATTTGTTTCCAAATTTGCAGGTGATATGAAGATTGGTGGAGGGGCAGGTAGTGCTGAAGAAATGGGTAGTCTGCAGAGGACTTAGACAAGGACCTGAATTGTGCTGTATGTTTTCTATGTTCTATGCAGTTTGGTAGTAGAAATAAATGTGCATACTATTTTATAAATGGGAAGAAAATAAAAAAATCTGACTTAGAAAGGGACTTTGGAGTCCTTGTGCAGAACACCCTAAAGGTTAACTTGCAGGTTGAGTCAGTGGTGAGGAAGGCAAATGCAATGTTAGCATTCATTTCAAGAGATCTAGAACATAAGAACAGGGTTATGCTGCTGAGGCTTTCTAAGGCACTGTTGAGACCTCACCTTGAGTATTGTGAACAGTTTTGGGTTCCTCATCTAAGAAGAGATGTGCTGGCTTTAGAGAAGGTTCAGAGGAGGTTCACAAGAATGATTCTGGGAATGGAAGTGTTATCATATGAGGAACATTTGATGGCTCTGGGCCTGTACTCACTGAAAAACCAATCAGAGGAAAGATAAAGGGGGGAGGGGGAGGGGATAAGCATGAAAGAACTGTAGAGATAAAGAAGTAGACAGTTGAAAGGGGAGAGAGGCAGAGAGGGACCTGGGGTAGGAGAAGGGGGAGGGGGAGGGAAGTACTGGAAATTGGAGAATTCAATCTTCATACCACCAGGCTGGAGGCTACTCAGACGGTATATGAGCTGTTGCTCCTCCAACCTGAGTTTGGCCTCCTCATGGCAGTAGAGGAGGCCATGTATGGACATATCTAGATGGGAATGAGAGGCCACCCACATCAACTCTGCCTCTCATTCCCTCTCTCCCCTTTCAACTTTCTGCTTCTTTATCTCTACAGTTCTTTCATGCTTATCCCCTCCCCCTCTATCTTTCTTCTGATTGATTTTCCACCTGGCGCCTCTGGGCCCTTCCGGCTCCCCTATTTCTATTACTGGGCTTCGGCCCTCTCTTCCCCCCCCCATTCCTGATGAAGGGTCTCGGCCCGAAACGTTGGCTACTCTTTTCTCATGGATGCTGCCTGACCTGCTGAGTTCTTCCAGTGTTGTGTACATATTCTTTGATCCACAGCATCTGCAGTTGTATTTTTGTGTCTAGAAAGGGTCAACGTGGAAGGACCGTTTCCGATGGTGGGGGAGTCTAGGACAAGAGGGCACAGCCTCTGGATAGAGAGGTGTACATTTAAAACAGAGATGCAGAGAAATGTCTTTAACCAATGGGTGGTGAATTTGTTACCACAGATGGCTGAGGAGGCCAGGTCATTGGGTGCATCTAAGGTGCAGATTGATAGGTTCTTGATTGGCCACGGCATCAAAAGTTATGGGGAGAAGGCTGGGGAGTGGGGCTGAGGAGGGGAGAAAGGATTAGCCATGATTAAATGGTGGATTCAAAGGCCAAATGGCCTAATTCTGCTCCTATGTCTCATGGTCCATTTAGTTTGAAACCCTATTCACAGCTCCAGTTAAGCAAATTGCTAGTGGTTCAGGTTGGGCCTGTCCCAGTCTCTTGCATTTCACCCTAAATAATGGTATGTCACAGCTAAAACATCTTCTCTTCTTGAATTGGTTGATCTCTAATACTCAACTGAACTGGTAGACCAGGGATATGGGTTTGATGCCAGGAGGTTGTTTTCCTGTGCGGTAGAATCTAAAACTTGGGGCTGCAGTTTCAGAAAAATGGGTTGTTTCACCAAGATACTATAGAGATGAGGAAGATGTGAATCCTTGATAACATTTTACCCAGAGCATTGTGGAAGCTGAATCAATGAAAATACTGTTTACAGCACTGAAATCCATAGATATTAAACTATTGGGAAATCAAATATTACAGGAATAAACGAGAAAAAGGAACTAAGGATGTGAATGGATCCATCAGCAGCCTGTTGAAAAGTGGAGCAGGCTTGAAGGGTGAGAACGCCTTCTCCCAACCCTATCTTGTGTGTTCATGTGGGCTCTTGCTGGTTTTTCACATGTAGGATTGACATGACTGTTAATGCTGCATGTCTTAATAAGTTTTATTATTACATCAGCATGCTCTCTAATGTGCACTTATAAATAATTCCCAGCTGACCAATTTTTATTTGTATTTAAATTTGTCTGTGTAAGATAGTTTATTACAGACAGGGTTGCTAATTATCATTTTCACTAGTGTACAGCCTTTTGGATTGGGAATAATATAATAATAAAGGCAAATGATACTTTAGTTCAACGTACTTATATTAAAACTTATCTTTAAAGTTTTCAGCTTCTGTAGTTGTTCTAACTGCATGTGCATTTAACAAGTACGCACTGGCCATGCTGTGCTAGCCAATGGTTTGGTGAGGCTTTTGGCTTGACTCAAACCAAACAGCACCTTGGATACCAAAAAAATAGAATTTGTTCAGAAAAACTTTCAATACTATCAGAGAAGTGTCCATGTAATGAGCAGAGGAAACAGAACTTACGAACATTTTATTTCATTTTTCAATCTTTTTATTGATTTTCAAATAAAGAATATACAAATCAGAGGAGGAGTTTAGCAAACCAATAATATAAAAGACAAATAAACAGCAATAATAAAAACAGAAACAGAAACAGAAGAAAAAGCAAAAGTCAATTTAGAATTGTGCTTTTCTCTTCCTGGCTTGCAGCTTGTCAGTTTTCTGTATCTTGATTGGCTGTTCAGCCAGTCTGTTGAGCTCAGCAGTTAGAAAGCAGGCATGTGGCTGAACTAACTGCTAACAGCAACGTGCATGAAAGAAGACATTCTTGCACCACAAACCATTGCAGTTTTGCAGGATTCTTCCTTCAATGTCGCTGGCAATCACAATTGCTTCATTACTGGCTGTAAATTCAATGCTGCAAGATTTTGCCTAGATTTTGCAGGGAATTTGCCTGGATTTGGCAGTCACCTGAGGTTACGATAGAAAGAGTTTCAAAGCCCGGCCACTTAACCCGGATGCAAGGTTGGATCACTCCAAGTGCCAAGCTGATTTAGTGACATTGAGAACGGCCTCAAGCTGTGCTATCCGGGTGTGTTGCTATGCCAGGCCTGGTTCCTAGAGTGAGGCATAGCCCAGTGCTTAGACAATTTAAACGCTGGCCCAGATAAACTGAAAGGTCATGAGGGATGTCTGAAGTTGTGTTTGAAGAGGGGATAACTTCTGCATTCACTTCAATGTGAAGCAAGCTACAAGAGACACTAAGTTGTAATTTACCTGGATATTTTTAAATTAACTACATTTTTATATAATTTTTAAATGTCTCTAAATGTGTGAGATTATTTTAAATTTTCAATAATTACTTTAACTATAGATTGAGTTGTTTATAATTAATATTACTATTGCAAAAATATTTGATTGCTTCATAGTTTTGACAGTTGACTAAACCAGGGACATCACTCATCAAGCTGTCAAACTCAACGTTGCTGGATTTGTTCTGTGTGTCTCGCCCCCAATCTGCCAGTTTTCCAAATTTGCTTCTTCTGTGCTCTCACCGTAGAGCAGAAGGCTCTGTTGCAGCACGTGGTCGCACTGTGATAGACGGAATAGTCTTTCCTGTCAGTTCTCACCAGGAATTTGCACAAAGCATTCTCCTTTTTTGTAACTCAGTGTCTCGCACCAATGGCTGGCCACTGACCACACATTCTGGGAAAAAGTGGTAATTGGGCACCTATGAGATAAAAATAGAATAATGGTAAGGCAGATGAAAAATTGCCAACATCTGTTGTTTAGAACATTAATTATCAAGATACAGTTTGTGTGAAATTGAGTACAAAAACTCCCAGCTTTTCTTAACAAGTAGTAGAGGGTGTTGGATTTGGAAATGAACAACTGTGCTCTCTTCTACCCAATGAAAGATAACATTGTGGTATTGTTTATTTCTCTGTAACGTCAACTGCCTAAGAAAGTCGTGTATCAGGAGTTCTTCTTGTGCAAATTAACAGAGACAGCTGTCATGCACTATTGGTATCAGGGTTCAAGCCACCTTGCTCTTTAGGGGTGTGGAAACCAATGCATTCAAAAGCTATGTCATGAATTCATGTCTGTCATTCCAAAACTGTATCTTCCCCAATGTTGATTTAAGTGCTCCAGTACTTATTTTGATTTTCTCTTGAGGTAACGCTATAGATTTTAACAAGAGAGTGCCAGTCTTAAGAATGTTTGCTGCAGGCAGGGATTCTTGTCTGATGGGAGAACATATCAGGAAATCACAGGTTAGCTGTCAGAATTACCCACTATTGAAATTAACGGATGTAAAATTTGGCACAGCTTGTTTGTGATGCCCTGATACAATTTCCTGCGGTTGAAACTCCCCACAGTAACTGCCCTCTCATAGAATCGGTAGTCTACTGATGACAATCAGTGAAAATCTAGAGAAAATACATATTGTTGTGGACCATTGGCCCATTGAGTCTGCACTGACCATCAACCCTAATCCTGAGCTAACCCATTTTTGTATTCACTCATTATCAATTTCCCTTGCATTCTGCAACCTACTTACACACTATGGTTTCCAATTAACCTGACAATTACTTTAGATGGGTATGTGCAAGCTGGTGGTTAATTGAATAGAACATAGAATAGTATATTACAATACAGGCCCTCTTACATTTTTATTTACTCAAAACTTGATCTAACCCTTCTCTCCCACATAAGCCTTCATTTTAATTTCTTGGGTCTTAGGCAACACATCAACAGACTCAGGAACAGTTATTACCCCTCAGTCATTATGCTCCTGACTTCACTCACCCCAATACTGAACTGATTCCACAATCTATGGACTCATTTTCAAGGGCTTTACAACTCAAGTTCTCAGTATTATTTATATAATAATAATAATAATTATTATTATTTTGTTTTTCATTTCTTATTTGCACAATTTGTTGTCTTTTGCACAATTGTTGTTTGTCTGTCTTTCTTTGTGTGTAGCTTCTAATTGATTCTGCTTTTTTTTTTGTATTTACTGTGAAGTCTCACAAGAAAGGAATCTCAGGGTGGTATATGGTGACATATTGACCTTGATTAGAAATTTACCTTGAGCTTTGTATTTTGATTTTTCTTTCAGAAATTGGTATAGGATTTATAAAGATCTTGTGCTTTTTTTTTGTTTAGTTAGGCCAATGTAAAACAGAAGCCTTGGGCTGTATTTTAACAAGTAGAGTCTTCGATGCTTTCTAGTGTAGAGAACTTGAGTAATTTAGGATGAAGGTTTAGTTTTGATTACATGTAATCAGATCTTAAATGTGAATTGGCTAAGATTAAGATTTGATCCAAGGCTAGTAAAGTGAAGATTCCACAATGCTTGCTGCAGAAGTAAGTGAATATAAACATGGTGATTAAGCTGCATTTGAGCAGTAGAAACAGTCAGAAAGAGATGCCTGATTTGCAAACAGCAATAGGAGTTATGCAATCATGAAAGATTGTGTCCACGGTGATGAATTGAATGATGAAGAGTAAAAATAAACCAAGGAGGAAAGCAGAGGTATATTTTAAATATTCATTAAAAAAAGTTTGGAAATTAAGAATGCTGTCATTTTTTTCAGTGCTAGGCTTGTTCTGCATGCCCTTTAATTTCAATGGAGAGCAATTATGACAGCTATTCAGTGATTCGTTTTCCCAACAGGCAAGTTCAGCCATGATCTTATTGGCTGACGACTGGCTCATATGCTTCAGTTTCAATGCTCTTAAGGAAGCTACAGTCACAAGGGATAATGAAACATTCTGTCTAAACTAAAAGAAGGAAAATAAAGTTTGCTGATGTTACACACCCCTGCTCTTACCCTCATCTCCAGCACTCATATCCACTCAGTGGAAAATAATAGCTCCTCATACAATGAAATAGAAAGACAGTATTGGATTTTCATCCAATTGGGCTATTGTTTGTCCAATTGATGAAATTGATCCTAATTGTATATAACTTGTGCTTCATTAGTTTTTATTTTTGATGAATGCTACTTATGCACTCCTGTTCTTTAATGCAATACAGGCAGTCTCCGGGTTACGTACGACTTCCGTTCCTGAGTCCGTCTTTAAGTCGGATTTGTACTCAAGTCGGAACAAGTACATCTGGTACTATTTAGCATCAGGTTGTGAATCATTTGTCTTACTATATAGTATATATTTTACATTTCTATGCATATAAAACACTTAAGAAACATATGTATTCCAATAATTAAACCACTGCTTTGCTTAGTAATAATTGTAGCTTTCATCGGAGCAGGGCTTTTCTCATGCTCCATTATTCTCACTTTATCAGTTATCCTTTAAAATTGTTCAGATCGTTGACTGACTGTAGCCTAACGCTTTTCCAATGACCAATAGAGTTTCACCACTTTCCAAATGCTTTATTATTTCCACTTCATTTCCAATCGTGATCGCTTCCCATCAATGGAACAGAAACACTGCTGGTGGCAGGTTCTGAGTTACACTGGCTCCCAAGGTCCGCTGGGTCCTAAGGACCACCGCACACTGTCAACAGAACAGAAACACTGCGGGTGGTGGGTCCCGAGGTCCGCTGGGTCCTAAGGACCACCGCACACTGTCAACAGAACAGAAACACTGCGGGTGCTGGGTCCCGAGGTCCGCTGGGTCCTAAGGACCACCGCACACTGTCAACAGAACAGAAACACTGCGGGTGGTGGGTCCCGAGGTCCGCTGGGTCCTAAGGACCTCCGCACACTGTCAACAGAACAGAAACACTGCGGGTGGTGGGTCCCGAGGTCCGCTGGGTCCTAAGGACCACCGCACACTGTCAACAGAACAGAAACACTGCGGGTGGTGGGTCCCGAGGTCCGCTGGGTCCTAAGGACCACCGCACACTGTCAACAGAACAGAAACACTGCGGGTGCTGGGTCCCGAGGTCCGCTGGGTCCTAAGGACCACCACACTGAGACAGGTTAAATGGGGCAGGTGGGGGCTGTGCTGAGCTTGGGTATTTGACCCACTACAACATTCCATGTGGGAATTTAAACTGGAGGTAGCAGTGTTTTTTTTTAATGAGGTCGAGTTGTGAGCTCGACATCAACCGGGCACGGTTGGTACGAGAGTCACTGGATCGACATCAACCCAGCATGGGAGCAGTCTGTCACTGGATTGAATCTCCTTTCTTGAGTCTTGCGCTGATCTCACTGTACCACCATCCGACTGAAACGGGGGGGGGGGGGGAGCTGGCGGGGTCAGGGTGAATCTTACTAAGAAAAATTTAAGCCAAATACAAAGTTAAACACTCAACACAGTGTCAATGGCAACGACTTAAAATGGTGGGTGGTGGTCTCCTACCTCGGTTTGTAAGTATGAGTTGTCCATAAGTTGAATGTTTGTAACTCGGGGACTACCTGTAATCTAATTAGCCAATCGTGTGGTGACAACTCAATGAATGAAAGCATGCAAATGTGGATTCATTTCTTCAGACCAGCCATCAGAATAGGGAAGAAAGGTGATCTAAGTGACTTTGACTGTAGAATAACTTTTGGTGCCAGACCGGGTGGTTTGAGTATCTCAGAAACTGTTGATCTCCTTGGATTTTCATACACAACAGTCTCTAGCGCTTATAGAGAATGGTGCAACAAACAAAATAAAAACAAGTGAGTGACAGTTCAGTGGGTGAAAACACCTTGTTAGTGTGAGAGATCGGAGGAGAATGGCCAGAATGGTTCAGGCTGACAGGAAGACAACAGTAACTCAAATAACCACACATTACAACAGTGCTATGCAGAAGAGCATCTCTGGATGCATGTAGATGGAGTACAGCAGCAGAAGACCACAAACATACAGAAGTACACGCTGTAGCCACTACATAAGGTAGCTCCTGCCCCTAATAAAATGGCCACTGGGTGTATATGTTATGTGACTGGGATGCTGCAGCAAGTAAATTGGGTAATAACTCAAGTTTGACTGACTTTGAATCACCCCAAACTGCACATCCTTAGGAACATCCAGCATTCCTCTGTGTGGTAAGAGGTGTGAGGAAACTTCCTGCTGCGGGTCTGGTTATTTGCATCATTGGAACACATGCGACTCTGCTGAGGCAGTTGAACAGCTAAACAGACTCACAGCAATATAATGCTGAGTCTGCTAATCTCCTCTTAGAACTTGGAGTGAAAACCTGCCCTAGGAAGCCACTGCTTTCCTCTCCACAGGAAGAATTTCTTGCAATGCACAGAAAATATTGGAGGAACTCACTGAGTCAGGCAGAATCTATGGAGGGGACGATACATTTTGGGTTGAAACTCTGAAATTCTGGTGAGGAATGTAGGGAAAGCCAGAATATGAAGAAGGGAGGGGGAAGGAGTACAAAGTGGCAGGTGATAGGTGAGCCCAGGAGAGGGAGAAAAGTGGGTGGGTAGAGGAGGGTATATGAAGTAAGAAGCTGGGAAGGGATAGGTAGATGAGGTGAAGTGCTGAGGAAGAAGGATTCTGATAGGAGAGGACGGTACACCATGGAAGAAAGGGAGGTGATGGGGTGAGAATTTAACCAGAATTGGGAATGTAAAAAGAATAGGGAAGGAGAATTTATTTCAACTTGTAGAAATCAATGTTCGTGCCATCCAGTTAAAGCTACCCAGATGGAATATAAGCTGAGTTTGGCCTCATCATGGCCGTAAAGGATGCCATGTGTTAGAATTTATATGGGAAGTGAATTGCTTACATAGCTGTACCAGTCACACTTGGAAATATGTGCAGTAACTTCCTGGAGGTATATCTTAAATATGGTGGTATAGCCCACCTTATAAACTTGCTTTGTGGTGATAAAAAGATAGCCGTCTGAGGAGATTATAACAATGCTAATGACTGTGGTATCACTGCGTTCCGGAGGCATAATTCCTTGTCGGTATCATGGGCCCTGTGTTTCACACATCATTTAAGACTCTGTTGGGTTCTCATCTGCATCCTTCTGAATTTAGGTATACAAAAATTGCTAAAAACCGGGAAAGAAATAATATTGAAAGATGCAGCAATTAGTTGCCAAAAATATAGCTCAATTTTGCATTGGGCTAATAAATATCAAATTAGATTCAGTAAAGACAAAAATATAGTAAAAAGGGAAGGAACTCATCAGGGCAGGCAGCATCTATGGAAAAGACTATAGTCGACATCACAACTGGAGAAAAAAAGATGAGGTGTTGGAGTTAGAGCGTGGGGGGAGGGGAGGAAGAAATACAAGGTGATAGGTGAAAGCAGGGAGGGATGAGGGAAATAGCTGGGAAGTTGATTGATGAAAGAAATACAGGGCTGGGGAAAGGGGAGTGTAGGTGAGGACAGAAGGCCATGGAAGAAAGAAAGGGGGAGGAGCACCAAAGGGAGGTGATGGGCAGGCAAGGAGATAAACTGAGAGAGGGAAAAGAGGATGGGGAATTGTTACGTAGTGATAGATATGAAATTGACTTGGCTTTTTATAAATAAGCAACGAAATTTATTAACCTTTACTCAAAAACATCGAAAAGTAAACAAATGACTAACTTAAACAGAAGTTAACAGTGTTATGTGTCTATAGTTATCAAACAATCAAACTTAGAGATAATTCTCAACAGTTCTTATTCAAGCACAGTTTTAAAGTGGTAGTTTAAGAAATCCAAGTGATTTATGTAATAAGTGAGAGGAGGGACTTCCCGAACCAGCGATGAACCGAGCCGTGAAGAAAGACAAAATTGCTGACGCAGATCCTAGCTGAGGAATGCCTTTTCCGAAGCTCCTGAAGAATAAGATTTCTCAAAGTAACTGACCTTTTGCTGGAGGTGGTCACCACACAACACCTGAGACCTTACACGGGTTAACCAAAAGTGCGTGCCACACTTCACGTCAATCACTTCGATACACACTGAACGCCATTGATTTCTACCCAATTCTTTGGGTTCACATGAAGTTGATAATTCTTCACTCTCTCTCTCCTTCTACGATTATGTAACCACTGACTGTGACTCCCAACAAAACAACTACGCAACAAATTATTGTCTCCCCTTTTATACCAGCGGGACATGCCATCAGGTGACATCACATCACCCCACTATCAGAAGACAATTACATCATACCAGTATCACAAGACAGTTACATCATGCTTATGAGAAACTCACGGGACAGGTAACAGAATGGTGAAGGCGGGGACAGAGAGGTCATTACCAGAAGTTTGAGAAATTGGTGTTCATGCCATCAGCTTGGAGGCTGCCCAGATGGAATACAAGGTGTTGTTCCTTCAACCTGAGTGTGGCCTCATTGCAACAGTAGAGGAGGCCATGGATGAACATATTGGAAAGGGAATGAGAAGTGGAATTAAAATGGGTGGCCACTGGAAGATCCCACTTTTTCTGGTGGACAGAGTGTAGGTGCTCGGTGAAGCAGTCTCTCGATCTACGTTGGGTTTCATTGATATACACGATGCCACAGCAGGAGCACTGGATACAGTTGATGACCCCAAAGGTCTAACAGGTGAAGTGTAGCCTCACCCGGAAGGACTGTTTGGGGCCTTGAATGGTAGTGAGGGAGGAGGTGTAGAGGCAAGTGTAGCACTTGTTCTGCTTGCAAGGATAAGTGCCAGAAGGAAGATCAGTGGGGAGGGATGAATGGACAAGGAGGTCGAGTAGGGAGTGATCCCTGCGGAAAGTGTCAGGGGGGAGGGAAAGATGTGCTTGGTGGTGGGATCCCATTGGAGGTGGCGGAGATTATGGAGCATTGTGTGCTGGATGCGGAGACTTGTAGGTGAGGACAAGAGGAATCCTATCTTTGGTGGGGTGGTGGGAGACTGTGGTGAGGGCATACGTGCATGAAATGGAGGAAATACAGTTGAGGGCAGTGTTGATGGTGGAGGAAGGGAAGCCCCTTTCTCTGAAGGAGGAGACCATCTCTTTCATTTTGGAATGAAAACCTCATCCTGAGAGCAGATGCGGTAGAGGTGGAGGAATTGAGAGAAGGGGATGGGTTTTTACAAGTAACAGGGTGGGAAGAGGTATAGTTCATGCAGCTGTGAGGGTCAGTGAGTTTATAATAGTCATCAGTAGATAACCTGTCTCCAGAGATAGAGACAGAGAGATTGAGAAAGGGGGGCAGTGGGAGATACCAGAAATGGACCATGTAAACTTGAGGGAAGGGTGGAAGTTGGAAGCAAAGTTGATGAAGTCAACGAGCTCCACATGGATGCAGGAAGCAGCACCAATGCAGTCGTCGATGTAGCTTAGGAAAAGTTGGGGGGGTGACACCAGTGTAGGTTTGCAACATAGTCTGTTCCACACACCAACGAAAAGGCAGGCATAGTTGGGACTCGTGAGTACCCATGTTTACACTTTTTGTTTGAAGGAAGTGGAAGTGAAGCGTTTTGTGTGTTTTGCTTGGATTTCCAGCATCTGCAGATTTTCTCTTGTTTGTCATGATCTCAGTATCTGATCTCTATCAGCCATCATTCTACTTTTAGGTTGTGAGGTGCTGAGGAGGTGAATGTGGGACCCGTGGATTCTGTGACAGGAGGGGCTCGAAGTATTTGATGGGGTGGGTAGGTGGGTGACTTGGGAGATTATGTAGTCTTTTCATTGTTTATGCAGACTCCTGTGTGCCCCTGATTAATAAACTTAAGATTTTTCAATAGTCCTAAGTATTCCTTCTTTGAGCAGTCACAGGTCAGAACTTCCACAGGTCTGTGAGGGTGTCACACTTTTTCAATGAAGCTTTGAGAACATTTTTGAATATTTTCCTCTGTCCATTTGGTATTTCCTAGCCATGATAGAGTTTGGAATAGTTCATCTGACTCGGGTGGGGGGCGGTGGGGGGGGGGGGTGCCTGGTGTCAGGCAGCAAACAAATCAACTGAATTGAATTTGAGTCTCAGTGTTGGACGTGCTGGTACAGGTGTTGGTTAATTTATTCTGCAAGTAGATTTAAAGAACCAGTCCTACTGAAAAGACCACTGTGGCGAGAGAATTAGTGATTTCTCTGTAGTGCTTTGTGGTATCAGCTGTAAGTAGTATTTGTCTTTCAAGCATACACGAGGGCAGGCATCACTGCAGCTGGTAGACTATGAGCTTTATGCGAGGCTTGAGATTCTTTCTTGGATGAATGGTGTATTTCGTCATTTCATTGAGATATGGGCACAGCATTGCTGTACAAGGTCTCGTCATGGACCTTAATTGCCCAAGGGGGTGCTGTATATTTGAAATGGAGAAGTTCAGTAAAAGGTCCTCCCTAATACTTCAGTGAATGACTGTATGCACACAGAAGCATCAAGCTTCAGAAAACAAGATCAGGATGAGCTTGGTTCCATATTGCAGATAAGTCAGCTTGGTCAATTCTCCACTCCTGAACTCCAGCAAGGAGCTTGTCAGAGGTGAGGCACAGCACTGTGTGAAGACAGATGGAGAAACGTGTTGAGGTGATGCTTCAGCCGTCTCTGCACCAATCTACCCTGGGGTTGGATCCCTTGTGGCCCTATAGGTTAAGTTCATGGATCAGATGTTACCAGGAAGCACCTGTAAATTGGAGACAAATACCTTTTGGCAACAAAATTTGAGAAGCATTTTCTGATTGATGGAGTATTTAACAAAGAGAACAGTATCCCATTATAAAGTAAAGGTAACAAAAATAACAGCAATTAGCAAAACAGAATACAGTCTATAGCAAGAACGCCTTCATCAATATTCTTAATATTGTGAAGTCATTTTAAAAGCTCAACAAAGCTAATATCCAGAAGACAGGAGAGGTCTCTATAACCTCCCAGCATTCTTCTTGGCACACAGTGGTACCTATTAAAACAAATATAGCCCAAAAAAAAGTTTATGGCTACATCTTAAGAATTTGCTAGAATGAAAGCAGAGGACAAGGACATTCTTTAAGGTCACCTGTTGCCTTGCTACAGGAAGAAATTCTTACACATCTGTACTAGTCTATGTGTTAACAAAAAGCCAATTAAGGAGAAAACAGTCCCACTTTGGTTTCCCTCTTACCTCTTCTTCTCGCCTGCTTATCACATCCCGCCAACGCCCCTTCTCCTTCCCTTTCTCCCATGGTCCACTCTCCTACTCTATCAGATTTCTTGTTCAGCTCTTTAACTTTTCCACTGATTTCCTCCCAAGCATCTCACTTCATTCCCTATTTGCCACCCACCTATCACCTTATAGCTTGTGCTCCTTTCCCTCCCCCCACCTTCATATGGCATCTTGCCCTTCTTTCCAGTTGAGATGAAGAGTCTTGACCTGAGACGTTGGCTGTTCATTCACTTCCATATGTGCTGCCTGACCTGCTGTGTTCCTCCAGCACTTTGTGTGTGTTGTTCAAACAATCCAGATTTCTTTTAGAAACAGGTCTTCGGTTCAGCCATGCCATGTTAACTTGATCTTTCACCTGGTTGCATCTGCCTGAAGCCAGACCATAAGCTTCCAAATTTGTCTCATCCATGTACCTATTCAATTTTATTTTAAATGTTACAACTGAACTTGCACCACACATCTGCCACTTCTATTGGCAGTTTGTTCCACCTCTCTCTAAGTGAAAAAGTTTCCTGTCAGATTCCCTTTAGTATTTCTCCTTTTACCCTAAACCAATATGACTTCTAGATCTATTCTCTCCCAACCGAAGTGGAGAAAAGCCTCCAAATCCCGCATTATTTTGTATTTCCCTATAAGATCACCCCTCATTTTCCTGCACTCCAGAGAATAAAATCCTAAGCTCTTCAACATTTCCTTATAACTCTGGTCCTCACATCCCAACATCATCGCTGTAAATTTTCTGTGCGCCCCTTCAAACCTATTGATATCTTTCTTGTAGGTCTGTGTCCAGAACGACACACAGTACTCCAAATTAGACCTCACCAATGTCTTTTACCACATCCTGTACTCATTGCCCTGATTGATGGTGGTCAATGTGCCAAAGATTTCTTTATGATCCTACCGGAAGGAAACTGTGAAACCTGTCTACCTAGAGATTTGTGTACCAGTAGTCCATCATATGAAACTACGAAGGGCACTGATCTGGATTGGAATCACCAGAGAAACCATAGAAAACCACCCAAAGAATCTCCATAACATCAAATTTGGTTGTGAGTGGGAAAATTAGAAGAGTAAATGTGAAATCTGTATCAGAAAGTAACAAAATCTAACGATCCAACAATACAGAATCATTAAACTGCATGGTGCTTAGCTTCCCTGCCTATTGACTTCAATGTCTGGGCAGCTAAAACTTCCACTCATTTTGCTGTGTTCCCTGCTCAGTCAGAGGATGATGTCTCAGGCTTCTGGTTGGAAAGGACTGTAGCTTGATGAGAAAATGTTAGAAACCCTAGTGATGTGGGAAAGACAGAGATTAGGGAAACGTAAGAGAAAAGGAAGTTACAGCTGATGTTTTATTTTTTGAGGACCTATTTTATTTGTCCTACAGGCCAAATGAAGAGGCAGGTGGGATGGAGAACTCGGAGAGTCTAGGCTGGTGCAGCAGCTGTGTGGAGTCATTACCTTACAGTGGTGTCCTCCCACTAGTTGATTGGTGCTCCTATTTCTTCCTGCCCAATGTTCAGAAGACAAACTCAATGCCTTCTTGAATTGTTCCCTACTCTGTCCAACACAACCCACCAGCTCTGTGTTACTGGGACATTGTAGTGCAACTTACTGTTCATGAATGCACCACAGAGATGGAGGAACAATTACAAGTAATGAGGTACACCAAATGAAGGAGGGGGTCTAGGAATTGCTACCATTTGTAAAGAACTTGAGTATTCCCTCGATGTTACTAATTCTCATACTTGATCAAGAGAGAACTTTGCTACAAAGCATAATTGGCATTAATCATGTCCAGGAGCCTTAAGGACTGGTGCAGTTCTTACCAGAGGATTAAGCTTTGCTTCAGCTCTGGGTAAAGGACTCATTCTAACTCAGCAGCTACTGAGAGTTCAACATTCTTTATCAATTGCTCATTATCTCCACAGATATATTTGTGAACCATCAAATTCCTTCCACATTCATTCAGCCAACAGTTCTTTCAGCCCATTCCCCCAACTCCAACAGATCTTTGATCAGGTCCAGCCATCTCCAACTCTTTCCTCAATCCACCCATTGAATTGTCACACAGCACTTGCCTACCCTTGAAGAATTCCCTGATCCTCCACAGCCAAATTCTTCTCCCCCATGACCCCCCCCCACCAAACTACTCCCCGATCCTCTCCACATGCAGACTTCCTCTTCCACTCAAACAGGTCAGCATAAAGGACTATTGGCCATAAACAATATCTCTTATCCCCCTCAGCACAGGTGCTGACTGACTTGCTGAGCGTATGCACTATTCTCCGTTTTATCTGCAGTTCAGATTCCTGTACAGAATATAACTCCATACATGGTGTATATCTTGGTAGCATTATGACTGAGGGGATTAACTCAGACTTTATCAGCTCTGTGTAATTAACTCCATTTGCCTGTGCCTGACCTTTTTATGAAATTTAATTATCAATTATTCAAAATATGGGAAGGTGTGAATACTAAAAATAGCTTATCTGAATCAGAAAGTCAGTTTGAAAATTCTTTATGGAAACTTGTCAGTTTGTTACTCCCATGAGATTATTTTCATTTAATACAGAAAACTACAGCAGGGAAGAATGCATCAAGCCCTATAAAAGTTATTTACAAAGAGATTAGTTTAATCCTTTTATCTGTCCACTCAGTGGAAGGATTTATATGATAAATATGTAATTCCATTATGTAATACTTAATTTACCTTTTACTCTTGTTAAGTAATTATTTATAAATTTAAACCAAACCCTACTGATGTTCTGCATTTTTTCAATGGAGGCAAGTAAGGTTAAGCGAGGCAGAAGTTCAAGTTCTAAAGTAATTGGCCTGTAGGGTTTTCTGCTTTGTAATCATGTCAGGTCGTGTTATCAAAAGCTGGACAAGGTTTCAAGGTTAAGACAAACCGTGACAGATAGGAAATTGGGACTGCTAATAATATAAAGGAGAGTTCATGAAGTAGCCCCAGGCTACATGAAAGGTAGTTTGCACATTAACTCATCCTAGGTGTGTTTGGAGCATGCTAGACTCATTGTACCAAAGGTCAGAGTTGTGAATTTGCAGTTATGGCTAAGCAAATTTTGTAATGTCATGGAGGCCTGTAAGTGGTGTGAAAACTCAATTTTGGCCTGAGAGCTCAGACACAGAGATTAGGAAAAGCAGCTGCTGCTACAAGGCTCCAGCATAAAGAGGACCAGACCCCACAAAGTGCTCATTATTCGCAACACTTTTCCACAGTCTTTAAAGAAGACTTTATTTCGTTTGCCTTTAATCACATTAATGATCTTTAATAAAAAGAGAAATGGCACTACCAGAGTTAAAAAGGACAAAGCATCTGTCTGTAGTTTGAGATTTCAGCAAAGGTCATGTGCATCTTATTTTTAATTGGAATCACAATTAATTGCTGTTTACGAAAGCATACATATAATAGAGGCAGCTGGCTACTTTATGGCTTGTACATAATAGTCTTTTAATTCCTTTGGGTTTACAACAGGACAGCCAATATTTAAATAAGGATAGTCACAATGTTTTAGGTGCACTCTGAGGCCAGACATCTGATATCATTATTAATTTTTCTCACGGTGGATTCTGAACACTTTTCAAATGTTGTTTTATATTAAACCAAGGGTGGAAGAACAATTCATCCATTCTTCTTAAAATTATAATGTTGTTTGGGCTGGGGCTTGAAACCATATCATTAACTTATTTTTATTAAAGCCTTAGATCCTAAAGATAAAACAGGTTTATTTCGTGGATTGAATTTTCATTGGATGCTGTCCACCATCAGCCTGTTATCTTGGGCACTAAGTACTAGAAGTTTTGTTTTAGATTAGATTTGTACTATTTTCTCAATTTTTATGCTCCTCTTTCAAAAAAAATTGCAACAGAAGACAGGAAGACTTCTCAACTCCCAATGACCCAACAACCACGTCCCTGCATTGTAACTGAGCAATAATAAAATTCCATTGATGAATTGTGCAAGGTGGTAAATGTAATGGGTGATGAAAGAGTCATTTAACCTAACATTAGAATTTCTGCTCTTAACTTTGTGGGAAGTTGAAATAATTAGCTATGAATATATTAGTTACTCTTCTGTTCTGAAACGTGTGATTTCTGTGCTATTTAAGGTTTCCATTATAAGCTAAGTGCTTTGATATATTTAGCTGAATAGTGAAGTCTTGTCCCTGGTATGTGCATCAGAGTGTTGCGTGCAATAGTAAATTAGTGGGATTGTTTGATACTGATCCATTGTTGTTAGAAGTTTGTGGTTTGCCACGTCTTGTCTGAAAACTTCTAACACACCATCAGGTTATTCAATCTTGCCTTCTTTCCCAGCACTAATCCTCCCCTTCACTGAAGATACAGGCATGAGTAAACGATGGCTGATGATGGATTACTGTTTGGCATGTTATTTTGCTAAAAGGCTTGTATTAAATTTCTTTCTTTTACTTTGATGGAGATATTTAATTCATTGGTTTGCTTTTAAGCAGAAAAATTCTTTCGTTAAAGCAGCAGGAAGCATCATTTGTTGTAAAACGTTTATGTGAGGCCGATGCAATAATGTGGCCAACAGTAATTTCCAGGATTACTGTAGAACTGTACATATTAGTTCAGACTGAGTGTTCTGAGATGTGACAGTGGCCTAGTACTGCAACCGTGGGCCACATGAAGGGTTGAGAAGTGTGATTCTAATGCTCACTCTAACATGAACCAAATCACGTCGGTGCATATGACACAACATTGGAGATTACCATTGATGCTTTTGCTCTGCCCTTGGAAAAACTGTGTGCTAGGTGGGGACAAACTAATCCTACTGGGTGACTTAACTGCTGGGGTTTGCAAGGACACAATAAGGCATGATTGCTGAGGCATGAGCTAGCTTCAACAGAGTTTTCCTCCTGACAACATGCTTGGAGTATGTTTTTGTCTTAATCAACACCCTGTATCATCAGAGAGTAAAGCATAGCACCACAATTCTAAGCAGTGGCATTTGCTGGCTTATAGCACTGTCTGAGAGAGACAATGAAAGAAAGAAAAAGCATAACCACAAGAAACTCAGTGGTGCATTTCAAGGCCTCCCAGAAAAAAAGCTACTGAAAAGTTGCCTCACAGCCATTCCAACAATCCTCAGCTAATGAGTTCAGGAGAGGCAGATTGTCCATGGTGGCTGACCTTCCATGAATAGTGTCGGCTTCACTACCAGAAAACAACGGGAATTATTTGTGGAGAATGACCAGGAGATCCAGCTCATTGGAGTCTCTATCATGCCTTGGGAGAAAAGAAATTGCTGCACAAGCCCCTGAATCTACAGAAAACCCATAACCTGAGGAGCAGATGTGGTTGAAGAAAAGCACGAGAGGTCCAGCCGTTCACTAAGAATTATAAATACTTATAAGTGCAGTGCTGTTAAGATCACCTATAGCTCAAATGCCGAGAACAGAAGAGGATTTGTCAAGGATAGAGGAGCTGTCAGTGCACTCTTTAAAGAATTCCTCAGACATTATCCTGCCATTGATGACATCAGCCATGGCCAGAATCTATCCCAGTACAGACTGATCTCAATCAATACTTGGCTCAGTCTTTGTCACTGTAACACTGCACTTAATACAAATTGGCTTCCTACTGGGATGCATTAAGTCTGTGAGATAAATGGGAATGTTTTCCATCTGTGTTGCCTCCACTCCAGAACCAATTTAAACTTTAGCTATCATACTGCAGTACACAGTCAACAAACTATCTGCTTCAGGGACTCCACAGACCAAACAATGTCTGAGGACAAAAGGAACTGTTAATGGGTCAAATTGCTGCATTAGAATTTCTCTCTCCTTTTCTTTCTCCACAGATCACTTCCTGTCTTGCACAAGATCCCAGTGGCAATTCCCCAATGTCATGGAAAATCCCAGCACATCAGAATTCGGGCCTGTTGTTGAAACTCTGTGGGACACCAACTGAAAAATGAGCCTCTGTGTTCTAGACCTTCATGCTTCACGACCTATGGACAACATTCAGGATGTGCTGTTAGTTAATTGGCGAAATAATTGGAATCATTGGCAAAATTCAATGCCATGGAGCCCTACTTATTTTGAATGTCAGTGGTAGCATTCACAGTAAGCCTAGCATTCATTAATCATCATATAACAAATAACATGTTTAGAAAGGTTTCAAGTGACACCACTTTATGTAGAGCCATGTGAAATCTACTACCTTGCAAACCATTAATCAGACTCCAAGAAAATTTGTAAAGTTCCAGTGAACCTTAAGTATTCAAACATGTACTTGGCTGGAGTGTGCCAAACCCTGCAGCCACTCAGCCTGAAGCACTTTTGGGAAGGCTGGAGAGATTTTATAAACATATTTTTTCTGCTTAATTGATTGAAACCAAAATATGAAGAAATCTAAATTTTCTGGTTCATGTGAGAGGTCTTTGACTTGAAATGTTGACTCTTTTTGTCTTTCCCAGAAGCTGCCTGGTAGTTCCTTGTATTTTCCGTTTTTGTTTCTGATTTTCAGCTGCCCCTTTGGAAGACTGTTGTGGTGCAGGAGCCTGGGGTATGGGCCAATCCCCTGATTAGGTACACCAGTACCTAATAAAGTGGCCAGTGTGTATACGTTTGTGATCTTCTGCTGCTGTAGTCCATCCACTTCAAGGTTTGACATATTATACGTTCAGGGATGCTCTTCTGCACACCACTCAGTAATGTGTGTTTATTTGAGTTACTGTCATCTTCATGTCAGCTTGAACCAGTCTGGCCATTCTCCTCTGAACTACTGCCTACTAGGTGTTTTTATTTTTCCTTCTCTGTAAACTCTAGAGACTGTGCTGCGTGAAAATCAATAGATAGATAGATACTTTATTGATCCCAAAGGAAATTACAGTGTCACAGTAGCATTACAAGTGCACATATATAAATATCAGAAGAGAAATAAGAAGAGTAAAATATAAGTTACCACAAACAGGCTAATGGGGGGGGGGGGGGTCCATCACTTCCCTAGCAAAAGGTTGAATTATTATAGATCTTAATGGCCAAGGGTAAGAATGACCTCAGACAATGCTCTTTGAAGCAGCGCGGTTGTCCCAGGAGATCAGCAGTTTCTGAGATCTTTAAACCACCCCATCTGGCACCAACATTCATTCCATGGTCAAAGTCACTTGGATCAGATTTCTTCCACATTCTAATGTTTGTTCTGAACAACAACTGAATCTCTGGACCATGTCTCCATGCTTTTGTAAATTGAGTTGCTGTCATACAACTAGTATTTGTATTAACGAATAGGTGTACCTCACAAAGTGGCCACTGAGTGTGTTTGCGGCAACACTTCACAGCTGATGACCATATTTCTCTCCACAAGTGCAAGAGAACGCTGCTCCCATGGCTCTAGTTTCAACTTCACTTTGGATATTCACTGCAGCTCCTCCAAACTATATCCGCAGCACGTTTGGGTAATCAGACCTGGCAACAAAGGAAATAAAGAACAAGTTGAACCATTTGCCAGAGAACATAGCCTTACATTGGCTGTGATTGACTATGGTCACTGATGCCCATCGCAGATCTTCAGAATGACAGTGTGTTCAAGCAGAAGATGGCGATGTTGTCCAAGTACCGAGCATTTGAACTCAAATTTTCCAGTGCCAGGTATCCTTAGTCTTTTTATGCTTGTATCCTTCCTGATGCACTCTGTCAAGTGTTAGATACAGCATTCTACCCAGGCAGGATTGGGGTTGGTGGGAAAAGGGTTGGGGTATGGGTGTGGAG